>NC_054707.1:64270128-64292628 GCF_016097555.1 Gigantopelta aegis | reverse complement strand
TCAAGAAATTAAAAACGCGTAATTTTAGAGTTTAAAAAAAAACCGTGATTATTCCTGTTAACTGGGGGAAGCCATTTTCTTTCTTCTTTTTTCTCGTTGTGTCCGGAATTCTAGCTTGGGGCGAAGTGACGTCAGCTCCGACCAACTCAAGTATGCACAGTGTAAACAAACGCAGTCATTTACGACAAGGCGCTTCGCTTTCATCAACCTGACTTGTAAAATAACATAAATGACTTGATTTTTAATGAACTATTTTACTAAATATATTTCAATTTGCATAAAGAGAACGAAATTGGGTTATAGTATTTTTCTCTCTTAAAAATCCAAAGGAAAAAAAAGAGCATATTATTAGGCCAACTGGTAGGCTACGTTGGAGCAAAACCGACCACTCACGATACCCAAGTGATAATGTGCTTTTCTTTGGGACTACGTATTTGGTCAGTTCTGTGATTTTAGGTGGGAGAGTTTTACAGAATGATTTACAGTAATAAAGCATGACGGCTGATAAAGTTTATTACCATTTTAGGGATGTCACGTATATCCCAACCCTGTGATGTTAAACAAATACAGCCTAAAGGTAATTTTGTGTCTAGACCGGTAATTAATGGCTGGTCTACCTACAAATGTACACCTGCTGATCAGGAATCACAGATAGACCACTGAAAGTACCGGTATATACCAATTAACTTAAGAAACCCACTCCGTTTATCATTTCAGTACGTAAGTTATTGGATGGGCAAGACATGATACAGTTATTTCGACACTTTAACAACGGTGGTATATTCTGTATTGCAAAATAATATATACCCCTGCCAAGCATTTGTCGCCAACTCTTTCTATTGTCCGAACCAATTTGTTAACAACTACAAAAAAATGACTCCCCTACCTTTAATTGCAGATTTCGGCCAGACACAAATCGAAAAAAAGTCTGATTACACACACGAGACTGTGTCGCCGATATTGTCTTTGCTGAGATTGCATAGGGAAAAATACATGCAGTTTTCTGCCGTCTGCCATGTTGCTTGTTTATGGAATACTCTTCAAGAGGGGTGAAAGCCTCCAAAGTATGTAACACAATTAATATGAAATCGATGATCTCTAGTGGTATCATTAAAATAATAATAATAATAAATAATAATAATAATATGACGTCATCACGTTTGCTTTTATATCATAACATGTTATGACGTTGTTAAATTAAGTCCTATTCTTTCACCCCTCTTAAAAAGTCAAAATGGCAGCTGATACAAAATTACATGCTTTTTTCCCTATGCGCTCTCAGCGAAGTCGATATAGATGACATGGTTAGCATCTGGTATGTGGAATCTGTGTCATTGTAATGTTTTTTTCAAGATTTGTGTCTGGACAAACTTTGAAGGAAATCTAACGGCAATTAAAGGTAGGAGAGTAATTTTTCGTAGTTGTTAACAATTTGGTTCGGACAATAGACAGGTTTTTACGCTACACATTACACCAAATGACCACTTCGGAAACCAGTCAAAATATTTTGCAAAAGTTTAGCGAAAACCGGATGGTTGAACGTAAGCCTATTTACAGGTCTGCATTTGAGCAGCCACATCTTTCAATATGTCATCATAGTATTCTCCCAATACCCTACCGAATAACTTGTATTAAACAGCTACCTGTCTTAAGATGGCAGATTAAAACATCTCCTTTGATAAAGTTGCAATAATGGTGGTTCCCGCCTAAAAATATTCATTTAATTTTTGCCTTGAAACATACAGTTTACATCTCTAGCTATATGCCTATATAAAAAAATACAACCAAATAATTCCATTTACTAGTATAATTTTAATTTTTTTTTTTTTTTAAAGTAGAAATCTTGAGTGTGTCACACGCATCAACCCGTGACGTCACTGTTTTATGCGTACACGTTCAACACTAAGTTTACCCAGAATTCTTTGCGGTCAGCGGACAAAAAACCGCAAAGATAGTGGCCATGCTGTATTTAGCCAAACATTAATTTTTTTTATTATTCTAGAGTTAATTATGGAAAGATTATGCGTGGGATCAATTAATTTGTAGTTATTTATTAAAAATAAATGTGAAAAATAACGAAATATTGTAGGACCTGTAAAACAAGTATGATTGTACAAGACAAAAAAAAAAAAAAAAAAAAACATTACAAATATCAGTGAGTTTGTTCGTTTAATGAAGTGAAAACAGAACAAGTATAAATATGACACACTATTTTAATATAATAATATAACAAAATATATCTGCAATTAAAAAAAATAAAACCATTACAAATATCAGTTTGTTTTGTTTAAAGACACCACTAGAGCACAGATTAATTAATCATCGGCTATTGGATGTCAAACATTTGGTAATTTTGACATATTGTCTTATAGCAAAGGTTCTTTTATATGCAAAAATCCCACAGACAGGATAGCACATACCACTGCCTTTGATATACCAGTCGTGGTGCACTGGCTGGAATGAGAAACAGCTCATTGGGACCACTGGCAGGGGCGATCCTACACCAACCACGCATCGGGCAGATGCTTTACCACTGGGCTACGTCCCATCCCGTCTGTTCATTCAATGAAGTAAACAGGGAACAAGTGAAAATGTGGCATACTGTAATATAATACAGTATAGTAATATAATAAATAAATAACACCATTTCTATATATTGAGATAGAAAAATATACAGCCAGACAATAGATATAGATACAATATATAGATATATAAAATCAACAAACCTCAGCAATCTGGGCTGTCCGTCTAGGACAGGGAATTAGTGGATAGTTGGTTTTGGTTAACGAGATATAAGTCAGCGTAGTTGTCTTACACCTACCCACTGATCGAGTTGTTAAACTTGTGCTCTGGATGGAAGCCGGTATCAGGATGAGAATTCGGTACCTACCAATTGTAGGTTTGATGGCTTAACCAATAAACAACCCCAAATGTATGAGAAAGTCACTAGCCTTCACACAAGCTTTGACTAGTGCCCTATGTATTATAGTAACACAGTTGATAATTTCCACTAGCCCTCACAGCAGCTTTTGCTAGTGCCCTATGTATTATAGTAATACAGCTGATAATTTCCACTAGCCTTCACACAAGCTTTGACTAGTGCCCTATGTATTATAGTAATACAGTTGATAATTTCCACTAGCCCTCACAGCAGCTTTTGCTAGTGCCCTATGTATTATAGTAATACAGCTGATAATTTCCACTAGCCTACAGAAGATAATTTCCACTAGCCTTATAGTACACAAGCTCACAGAAGCTAGTGCCCTATGTATTATAGTAATACAGTTGATAATTTCCACTAGCCCTCACAGCAGCTTTTGCTAGTGCCCTATGTATTATAGTAATACAGCTGATAATTTCCACTAGCCCTCACAGAAGCTTTGACTAGTGCCCTATGTATTATAGTAATACAGTTGATAATTTCCACTAGCCTTCACACAAGCTTTGACTAGTGCCCTATGTATTATAGTAATACAGCTGATAATTTCCACTAGCCTTCACACAAGCTTTGACTAGTGCCCTATGTATTATAGTAATACAGTTGATAATTTCCACTAGCCCTCACAACAGCTTTTGCTAGTGCCCTATGTATTATAGTAATACAGCTGATAATTTCCACTAGCCCTCACAGAAGCTTTGACTAGTGCCCTATGTATTAAAGTAATACAGTTGATAATTTCCACTAGCCCTCACAGAAGCTTTGGCTAGTGCCCTATGTATTATAGTAATACAGTTGATAATTTCCACTAGCCCTCACAGCAGCTTTTGCTAGTGCCCTATGTATTATAGTAATACAGCTGATAATTTCCACTAGCCCTCACAGAAGCTTTGACTAGTGCCCTATGTATTATAGTAATACAGCTGATAATTTCCACTAGCCCTCACAGAAGCTTTGACTAGTGCCCTATGTATTAAAGTAATACAGTTGATAATTTCCACTAGCCCTCACAGAAGCTGTGGCTAGTGCCCTATGTTTTATAGTATTACAGTTGATAATTTCCACTAGCCCTCACAGAAGCTTTGGCTAGTGCCCTATGTATTATAGTAATACAGCTGATAATTTCCACTAGCCCTCACAGAAGCTGTGGCTAGTACCCTATGTTTTCTAGTATTACAGTTGATAATTTCCACTAGCCCTCACAGAAGCTTTGGCTAGTGCCCTATGTATTATAGTAATACAGTTGATAATTTCCACTAGCCCTCACAGCAGCTTTTGCTAGTGCCCTATGTATTATAGTAATACAGCTGATAATTTCCACTAGCCCTCACAGAAGCTTTGACTAGTGCCCTATGTATTAAAGTAATACAGTTGATAATTTCCACTAGCCCTCACAGAAGCTTTGGCTAGTGCCCTATGTATTATAGTAATACAGTTGATAATTTCCACTAGTCTTCACAGAAGCTTTGGCTAGTGCCCTATATATTATAGTATTACAGTTGAGAATTTACACTAGCACTCACAGAAGCTTTGGCTAGTGTCCTATGTATTATAGTAATACTGTTGATAATGTCCACTAGCACTCACAGAAGCTTTGACTAGTGCCCTATGTATTATAGTAATACAGTTGATAATTTACACCAGCCCTCACAGAAGCTTTGGCTAGTGCCCTATGTATTATAGTAATACAGTCGATAATTTCCACCAGCTCTCACAGAAGCTTTGACTAGTGTCCTATGTATTATAGTAATACAGTCGATAATTTACACTATCACTCACAGAAGCTTTGACTAGTGCCCTATGTATTATAGTAATACAGTTGATAATTTACACTATCACTCTCAGAAGCTTTGGCTAGTGTCCTATGTATTATAGTAATACTGTTGATAATGTCCACTAGCACTCGCAGAAGCTTTGACTAGTGCCCTATGTATTATAGTAATACAGCTGATAATTTCCACTAGCTCTCAGAGAAGCTTTGACTAGTACCCTATGTATTATAGTAATAAGCTGATAATTTCCACTAGCCCTCACAGAAGCTTTGACTAGTACCCTATGTATTATAGTAATACAGCTGATAATTTCCACCAGCTCTCACAGAAGCTTTGACTAGTGTCCTATGTATTATAGTATTAGTTGATAATTTCCACTAGCCCTCACAGAAGCTTTGGCTAGTACCCTATGTATTATAGTATTACAGTTGATAATCTCCACTAGCCCTCACAGAAGCTTTGGCTAGTGCCCTATGTATTATAGTAATACAGTTGATAATCTCCACTAGCCCTCACAGAAGCTTTGGCTAGTGCCCTATGTATTATAGTAATACAGTTGATAATTTCCAGTAGCCCTCACAGAAGCTTTGGCTGGTGCCCTATGTATTATAGTAATACAGTTGATAATTTCCACCAGCCCTCACAGAAGCTGTGGCTAGTGTCGGGACTATGTATTATAGTAATACAGTTGATAATCTCCACTAGCCCTCACAGAAGCTTTGGCTAGTGCCCTATGTATTATAGTAATACAGTTGATAATCTCCACTAGCCCTCACAGAAGCTTTGGCTAGTGCCCTATGTATTATAGTAATACAGTTGATAATCTCCACTAGCCCTCACAGAAGCTTTGGCTAGTGCCGTATGTATTATAGTAATACAGTTGATAATCTCCACTAGCCCTCACAGAAGCTTTGGCTAGTGCCCTATGTATTATAGTAATACAGTTGATAATCTCCACTAGCCCTCACAGAAGCTTTGGCTAGTACCCTATGTATTATAGTAATACAGTTGATAATCTCCACTAGCCCTCACAGAAGCTTTGGCTAGTGCCCTATGTATTATAGTAATACAGTTGATAATCTCCACTAGCCCTCATAGAAGCTTTGGCTAGTGCCCTATGTATTATAGTAATACAGTTGATAATCTCCACTAGCCCTCACAGAAGCTTTGGCTAGTGCCCTATGTATTATAGTAATACAGTTGATAATCTCCACTAGCCCTCACAGAAGCTTTGGCTAGTGCCCTATGTATTATAGTAATACAGTTGATAATCTCCACTAGCCCTCACAGAAGCTTTGGCTAGTGCCGTATGTATTATAGTATTACAGTTGATAATCTCCACTAGCCCTCATAGAAGCTTTGGCTAGTACCCTATGTATTATAGTATTACAGTTGATAATCTCCACTAGCCCTCACAGAAGCTTTGGCTAGTGCCGTATGTATTATAGTATTACAGTTGATAATCTCCACTAGCCCTCACAGAAGCTTTGGCTAGTGCCCTATGTATTATAGTAATACAGTTGATAATTTCCACTAGCCCTCACAGAAGCTTTGGCTAGTGCCCTATGTATTATAGTAATACCGTTGATAATCTCCACTAGCCCTCACAGAAGCTTTGGCTAGTACCCTATGTATTATAGTAATACAGTTGATAATTTCCACTAGCCCTCACAGAAGCTTTGGCTAGTGCCCTATGTATTATAGTAATACCGTTGATAATCTCCACTAGCCCTCACAGAAGCTTTGGCTAGTACCCTATGTATTATAGTAATACAGTTGATAATTTCCACTAGCCCTCACAGAAGCTTTGGCTAGTGCCCTATGTATTATAGTAATACAGTTGATAATCTCCACTAGCCCTCATAGAAGCTTTGGCTAGTACCCTATGTATTATAGTAATACAGTTGATAATTTCCACTAGCCCTCATAGAAGCTTTGGCTAGTACCCTATGTATTATAGTAATACAGTTGATAATTTCCACTAGCCCTCACAGAAGCTTTGGCTAGTGCCCTATGTATTATAGTAATACCTTTGATAATCTCCACTAGCACTCACAGAAGCTTTGGCTAGTGCCGTATGTATTATAGTAATACCGTTGATAATCTCCACTAGCACTCACAGAAGCTTTGGCTAGTGCCTTATGTATTATAGTAATACCGTTGATAATCTCCACTAGCCCAGACCAACAATTCACTAGCTGGGACCAGGGGCTAATGGACTTGTTGAACCCTGACACCGCTGAGGCCGACAGTATACTAGCAGTGAGAGTGAGAGATTCTTAGGACATAGTGTAAGCAGTTTACACACGGTCGTCTGCTTTCCCCAGTTTGTCGTGTTTCTGTGTGTGCTTTATCAGATCTAGAATCTGTTCCACCAACTCGGCAGTTTGAGTCTTGTGTATCCGGTGTCCACCCCTCTCAAACACGAGAAATCGAGCCAGCCAGTCTCCAGCAAACACTGCAAAAGGAACCACAAGCACAAGTGAACAGATGCAGGTGCAGAGTGAGGGGAGGGGATGGGGGGGTGGGGGGGAAGGGAGGGCACGCCAATCCTCAAACTCAAGTTTATGTTTTGGAGCTGTTTCAAAGATATTTTCCAGTAAAGCATGAACAGAACCCATTAGAAACTGTGCTAATCACTGTCCAATATTCTTTATTATCCAAAGCCATCCTGGCTATAGGCGCGACATAAACATCAATATTATTATCATAGTAACAGTTGTGCATATATACATAGTGTGATATTTAACAATCAAAATTACATGAATAGAGTATATAAAATGTCAATAGGAGGGTAAACATAATATATTAATTTTTAATGAACATTTCCCTTCTTAGAAAAGCCTTGTATAAATATTTTCCAAGATTGTTTAAAGTTTTTATATTTTCCGAGTTCAATAGTTTGATTAACTTAAACACGGAAGGTCTGACGTAGAAGTATTTCTTTATGTAATTTATTCTTAGATCATGGTAAAAAGGACAACTCAGAATAAAATGGAATTCGTCTTCGATTGTTTCATTATCATAGTGTACATAATCTGTTTTCTCTTGGGGTATTTTGGCGTCTCCCGACTTCAATACAAAGGCAATGGTCAGATAATCGTATTTTGGTAATCAGTTTGCTGTATACAAATTCAAGGCGTTTTTTTAGATAGTTCTTGACATTATGAGTAGGATTTAGATGTTGATATAAGAATCCTTTAGATGACGAATCAATTATTCTGTTACAATCCTGGATGAAGTGATCCTCTAAACGTTGTTTAACTGTGAATAAGAAAGAAGTTTTATTTTCGACCTGTTGGCTATCCCATATGTGAGGAAGGCCTACTTCTAGTAGAATATTTTTCACAGAATTTGCCCAATTAAATCTAGGGAGATTGATATCATCTAATAATAATTCGTAGCAGCTCTTTAAAATACAGTTGTTAGTATTTAATATTTTCAGCCAATATTTAATAATTCTGAATTTTCGAGAAGTGGTTAAAGGAAAGCGACCAAGTTCTGCGAATACCATCATATTAGTACATTTTTTACTTACACCAAGTATTCTTTTGCAGAAATCGATGTGTACCTTTTCAATATCTGTAGCGCTATGGTATCCCCAAATCTCGCAGCAATAGCTTAATATGCTGCTAACATAAGTATCAAACAAATATAACTTAGTTTCTACATTAAGGTTACAATCATTAAATTTTCTCAGCAAACCAAATAAAGCTTTGCGACCTTGATTAGCAATGCATTTTTGTGTCTCAACAAACTTTCCATTGAATTTTAATACCAATCCCAGATAATTGAATTCATTTACTATTTCCAATTCGTTATCCCCTAGATACCACTTTTCATTATCTCGTATAATACCTCCGTTACGATAAGAACCTTGGTCTTATCGGTATTAATACATAAATTCCACTTATAACAATATATATTTAGACAATTTAACATTTCTTGCAAGCCTTCTATACTTTCTGAAAAAATAACTGTGTCATCAGCATACATTAGCAATAATAAGTTCAAATATTTCAATTCGTAAGAGTTATTGCAGTGGTTTAACAGGTCAAGTTCAATATCGTTGACAAAAAGAGAAAAGAGCATAGGCGATAGTGCGTCTCCCTGCATTAAACCCACACTAGTTGAAAAAGAATCAGAGAAGGACCCGTGGTGTTTAACACATGATTTAACATCATTATACATTGATCTAATTATAGTTAATAGTTTTCCTGTGACACCGTATCCGATTAGTTTATACCAAAGACTATTTCTATTAATACTATCAAAGGCCTTTTTGTAATCAATGAAACAACAATATAAACGTTTTTTATGCGCTAAAGTGGATGATAGCAGACTATGTATGGAAAAAATTGCATCACAAGTTCCATAGCCAGGCTTAAATCCGAACTGGGCATCAGATATAATATTGTGATTACTGCTCCATTGTAGAAGTCTATTGTTAATAAGAGAAGTAAATATTTTGGATATAACACTTAATAAAGTTATACCTCTATAGTTGCCTACATCGTTAGGGTTGTTCTTTTTGTATAAGGGTAGGATGATCCCGTTTGACCAAGAATTGGGGAAATAACCACAATCAATAATGCTACTGAATAGCTTGCTTAAAACGGGTAATAAAATGTCTTTAAATTCTATGAAATATTCAGTTAACAGAAGATCATGGCCAGGGGTTTTGTCTCGTTTAAGATTTGAAATAACATGTTCAATCTCAGCAGGTGTTATTATTTTATCCAATTCTTCAAAAACACTTTCATTATGGGTATTAACTGAGGTATCGTCAAATTCATCTATCATTTGGGTAATATTAACCTGTTCAACATGATCGGTGTTTGTTAAATTTTTAAAATGTATAAAAAAATCGTTGATTGTTAATGACGTATTAACTTGCTTACGTTTGTTCTTAAAACGCTTGAAGAATTGCTTTGGGTTATGTTTTTTCAAATAATGCAACAGGTTACCTTCCTGATATAAATACATTCATTTTGCTTTACCTATATGCTGTTTATATGTTTTCTTTTTTACAGCTAAATTATACCTGTTCTCGAATGAAGAATGCTTGTTAAACAAATATAGAGCCTCCTTGTAACTGCGATATAACTCACGGCACTTATCATCAAACCATGGTTTGTCACGGACTGATTTTAGACAATGACCTCCAACAGTTTTACATTTAACAGTGTGGGAACAGTATTGTTTGGTCGAGTCATTTATCAGATGAGTTAAATCAGTAACTGATTTATCAATACTTTCTTTGGTGGGACAAATATTTTGAAAGAGAATCTGTAATTGTTCGGACTTTCCGCTTAAACTGTTTAAAATATCAACCTTGCATTCCTCATTCCAGATAGTTAAAGTCATATATAAAGGATTACCTTTATTAACTACAACTTTGTTAAAAAATTTCAATGAGCAAACAACCTCGATCAAACAGGGCGCGTGGTCAGAAAACATATTAAAATCGCACACTGTAAAGTCGCTAACGATATGAAGTATGTCGTTGGAGCATATAGCGTAGTCAATACAGCTTGATCCATTTCTATGATAAAAAGTAATGATGTCCAGACATCCTTGCTCAATGTTCTGCAGATGCATTTATTTTATTCCTTTTCATCAATTAGAGTGATTTTACCATTAACTTATAAAAAAGTTATATATTACTTGTAAATTTTTGCTTAAAATGTTAGAGAGGGAAAGGAAAAAGAATATTTGTTTAGTGACACCTCAGCACATTTTAAACTACGGCTATTTCATGACCAACATGGCAAGTTCAGCTCTTGGTTTTGGTTCAGAGACAGAGACTTAGTCTTCAGGAAAAGCCTGCTACATTTTTCCATTAGCAGCTAAATAGCTTTTATATGAACTTTCCCACAGACAAAATAGCCAACACTACTCCCTTGATATATCAGTTGTTGGGGCACTGGTTGGGATGGGGAAAAACTCTTCAGAGAATTGGTCCATTGAGAGTCTGATCTAGCAACTGAGCTACCAGTGATCAATTCACCAAGGTGGATGGAGTGAAGATTTACCTTTCAGTGGAAGTTTCATCTACTAAGCTACCAGCTATGGATTCCCCAAGGTGGATTGAGTGTTTTACCTTTCAGTGGAGGTTTGTTTGGTATACATATATATTTTTATCTACTAAGCTACTAGGTATGGATTCCCCAAGGTGGATTGAGTGTTTTACCTTTTAGTGGAGGTTTGTTTGGTATACATATATATTTTTATCTACTAAGCTACCAGCTATGGATTCACCAAGGTGGATGGAGTGTTTTATACTTTAGTGGAGGTTTGTTTGGTATATTTTTATCTACTAACTAAGCTACCAGTGATCAATTCACCAAGGTGGATGGAGTGAAGTTTTACCTTTCAGTGGAGGTTTGTTTGGTATATTTTCTTCAGAGTATTCAATAACACAGTCTTCTGGAATACACATATGCTTCAAAGCCATCTCTTCCATAATTTTAA
Organism: Gigantopelta aegis; assembly: GCF_016097555.1. Taxonomy (NCBI): domain Eukaryota; kingdom Metazoa; phylum Mollusca; class Gastropoda; order Neomphalida; family Peltospiridae; genus Gigantopelta; species Gigantopelta aegis. Next base: position 64,281,444 of record NC_054707.1, on the reverse strand, counting down.
ATTGTATGATTCTGTCGTTTCTGTTACATGCCATAAAGATGGGCAATTTCCTTTTAGCTATCTTAGCAGCATAGTCAGGAATCTGTGAAATGTGAAGGAATGAATGGTTCTTTAATAAGCATTCTTACAATACTTCAAAAACAATATATGTCCCTTTCCGAGCCTAGCACATCTTCATGTTCATGGGCCATAACACTGTGAAAAAATTAAATCACCATGAAAGTCAAAATTGATCTATAACAGTACATGGTAAAGATATACACAAAATATTAGCTCAATATTTTGATGCATTGTAAAAAAAACAAGAAGTCTTGAAAACAAATATACACAAAATTTCAACTCAATATCTTGATGCATTACAGAAATAAAAGTTTGCAAAACTATATGTGGGACAAATGGACAGACAGACAGACAGAGTAATAGAGATGAAACCTACAATTGTATAGTCCCCTCCGGTCAGGTAGTATTGAGATAATCTTAAATTTAACTTGAAGCTCTGGGATTTGACTGTGGGAAACTTAGTGTCCTTTCATATAAAAATCTCCTTAGGATATGAATTAAATGCAATTGAAATATCATAATAAATTTTTAAAATATTTAAGTACATGCATGTCAATTAATACATGAATTTATACAGTAAAACTAGGAATTTTGTCTTCCAAATTGAGAAAATAAATTGCAAAGCCTTTGGGGAATGGTATCAAATATTGGACATCTGGCAACATAGGTGATAAAAACACTTATGAGAATACCTTATCAAAACGTATTCTGGATACAACTTGAAGAGTGGCAACTAGATGAAGACCAGAGGTGACATCAACTAATCCTAATAAGAAAACACAAAAATAGGATTAAAGGTATATCATAAAAACGTTAAACTAGAGCACATTGATTTATTAATCATCAGCTATTAGATGTCAAACATTTGGTAATTTTAACATATAATCTTAGAGAGGATACTGTTACATTTTTCAATTAGCAGCAAGGGATCTTTTATATGCACCATCCCACAGACAGGACAGCACAAACCACAGCCTTTGATACACCAGTCATAGTGTACTGGCTGGAACGAGAAATAGCCCAATGGGTCCACCGACGGGGATCGATCCCACACCGATCACGCATGAGGCAAGTGCTTTACCACTTATGATTTCACAGAACAGAGCATTTGTAACCAAGTAAACCTATTGTAATTACAAATTAACCATAAATCCTGATTTGCCTTTCTTTTGGTGTCCAGTATAGGAAAATTAAAAAACAACCACCTACATGTATTACAAAAATAAACACTGTTAAAGCTACTGAACCTATTTTCCGAGGTACATAACCTCTTTATTTCACAAACCATTACTGTTGAGCTACATGTGCTACAAATGCCAGGATGATCATAAACACATTGAATTTACCAAAACTGATAATTATGCAAAATACTTTTAGTAATGTGTAAAAAAATCTGTATTAGCCAATTGGTACATTTAATATATAGTTAGGGTCAGTGGCTTTAACAGGAGTTACCATTGTCAAATTTACAGAAATATACATAGATAATTAAGCAACCTTGCATTGCCTTTTTTTCTATACCATAAAATGTTCTTACTCTTTTAAAACCTCTAATTTCAGGACAAAAATCATTCTGCTCCCCACCTCACCTCCCTCACCTCCCCCAACTCCCTCCACCCCCACCCCCAAATGGGAAGCCATACTACTACGCTGTTGATGCTGCCCTAATAGCAGATAGAAAGCAGGTGCAGCACAAAATTACTGTTGCCAATTTTAAAAGTGCTATGTCGAAGTTGAAACTACACTATTTTGTTATTTTCTTCTCACATTTAATTATACTAAGGGGCGGTTGTTTAGCTCAGTCAGTTGAGTGCTCACCTGAGGATTGAACTATCTCGGTGGATCCATTCAACTGAGTGTGTTTTTTCTTGTTCCAACCAGTGCACCACAACTGGACAAAGGCCATACTATGTGTTTTCCTGCCAGTGGGAAAGTGCATATAAAAGATCCCTTGCTGCTAATGGAAAAATGTAGTGGGTTTCCTCTGATGACTACTAGTATATGTCAGAATTGCCAAATGTTTGACATCCAAAAGCTAGTGATTAATTAATCAATGTGCTCTAGTAGTGTCGTTAAACAAAACAAACTTTAACTTTATTTGTAATAACTAACTACAAATTAATCAATCCCACGCATAATTTTTCCCTAATTAATTGTAAGTTGTTAGATGTGTGCAGCTTGCAAGTGACACAAAAATCAGGTTATGACATAATATAATACACTTCACAGCAGACCTACATGTACCATGGAAAGAAAGAAAGAAATGTTTTATTTAACAACGCACTCAACACATTGTATTTACGGTTATATGGCATCAAACATATGGTTATGGTTGAGAGAGGAAACCCGCTGTCGCCAATTCATGGGCTACTCTTTTCGATTAGCAGCAAGGGATCTTTTATATGCACCATCCCACAGACAGGGTAGTACATACCATGGCCTTTGATATACCAGTCGTGGTGCACTGGCTGGAACGAGAAATAGCCCAATGGGCCCAACGACGGGGATCGACCCCCACACCAACCGCGCATCAAGCGAGCACTGTACCACTGGGCTACGTCTCGCCCCCACTTACCATGGATTCTGTAATAAAATGCCAATAATGACATCAGTGAATTCTGCAACCATTCAATACGAAAAAGCCAAGCCGCAAATCGCACTAAAGTGGGTGGTCTCATGATTCTAAAAAGATACAAGAAAAAGAACAGTTTTAATTAACTGAGTTTAAATTAACTTCAATAAATTATTGAAGTCAATGAAATATAGGATGTTACAATTCAATAAGAATGTGGGATTTAAAAATAATAATAATAATAATTAAAATTCATTTATTCAACTAATCATGACCAGGACCACTAAAGTTATTATTTAAAAAACAAAGTTGCAGCATATTAAAAAAAAAAAAACCATATATATTAAATCATCAGGTTTTGTTTTCTTCCTGTGACACTTCATCATTTATTTTGTTGTTTAGATCTTTGCAATTTTGGCTATATTCAAGCACATTTTGGAGAAACAGAAGAAAAAGTTTGTTTTAAACACCACTAGAGCACATTGATTTATTAATCATCGGCTACTGGATGTCAAACATCAACATATACATGTAGTCTTAGAGAAGAAACCCGCTACATTTTTCTATTAGTAGCTAGGGATCTTTTATATATGCACCATCTCACAGACAGGATAGCACATACCATGGCCTTTGATATACCAGTCATGGTGCACTGGCTGGAATGAGAAATAGCCCTTGGAGAAACAGATCCCTGGTATGATACTACAAAATGGTATGATGTTACAAATAGACACATGAATTATACATGCAACTGACAATATGTATTGATGGCAGCAGCAACATCTTTATTGAAACTAGTAATAATTTGATAATATAGGATGGAGAAAAGACTGCAGCTTCAATGATATATTTTAACAAGAGTACTGGTGAGGTACATAATATGCCCGTCAGGAGTTTGATGGAATACCATATATATTAATGAATATGTTACGTGTATGATTCAATTCTAATTATGTGAAATTTTTGCAATGGGATGGATGAACAGTTTGTTTTGGACAAACTACTGATAATGCTGTATCCATTGCAGAAGGTGCTGTCTGATTAATGAAGTCCTGACTTATTCAAAGGTTAAACAAGATTTTCCTATAATGTTCAGAATATAGACAAATTATTCTATTTATTTGTATCACAGGTTTGATGGTCCTGTATGCATCTGTATGCAAGATATGGTCCGGACAAGGATTTACTGTTATGTGCAGTAGACCGTGAAAAGAACGTCACAGTGACCAAGTAATAGTATGCGACACACCGCCATCCCAAGTTGTTCCTACATCTGAGATTTGATGGTTCTGTATGCATTTGTATGCAACATATGGTCCTGACAAAAAAAATTAAAAGACAGACATATGTACATACGTACGGATGGACAGACAATGCCATACCATAATACACACATCATAGTCGGGTGCATAAAAATACCTTAAATATTATTGAGATACACCATAAATGTGGCCAAGAATATTGAGTTCTATCTATTCAGTGCATTTAAATTACATCCATGTTTGATGAAAAAAAGAAAAGATTTCCATCTTAATAAATTTCCAGCTGCATATTATCAAACAACACAGTTCAGTTTTACAAGGGGTGGGTTCAAAGGATATACATGTAAGTCCTCCAGCTGCCAAAAAATATCGACATGGACAATTGTTTTAACAATCTTCGCAATGAAATTCGGACAAAACTGAAATTCATTAAATCTGAAAGCTACAGTTTTTTGGTAGTGTTTAACAGTTTGACAATTACACATTTTTTTATCATTAACTTACATACTAATATTCTGAAATATTGTTCCCATCTCCTATATGAAATAAATCCCATACACTATTAGCAATTTATGACAATACAGGGGTGAATGTTAGTGGGTAACATGGTAGTGTATCCCCATCCATATGCCAGGTCCATTTTTTCTTACCAGTATTCATTTTCATTAAAGTATTGACAATTCTGACTTTGCGTTTAAATGCAGTTTTCATATCTTGGAGAAAATTGCTATATTTTAAGATTATCAGGGTGAAACTCTTGGTCCTCTTTTCTTTTTTTTTTCTTTTTTTATCAAAAAGCAATTTTAACCAGAATTTTCAAAATGTTTTACAAACTTGAAACAGCCTTTGTTAGAAATGAAAACATACATGTCATTTTCTGATATATGACTACAACTTTGCAAAAACAATTTTTTTTTTTGGTTTTGACTTTACTCTGGGTTCATACACTTATTTACTAAACACATTCCATGACCTTTGAAAAAAAAAAATTGTGTGCAATTCATGACTTAATCTACAAAACACAAATGACGTCATATGATAGGATTTTTTTTTTTTAAGACTGTATTAATATACATATGTCATACATGTGCAGGGCTCACCCTGGATCAAAAATACCTGTAGCCAAAATATTAGCCAAATGGAATTTTTATTAGCCATATTGAAAATGCTTTAGCCAAAATTGTTTTACGCAGTACTGTATTATCGTATAGAGTATTTATATATGAATATGAAAATGCATCTTTTTCAGCTAATTGTGTACAAACTGGAATAAATCTGAATAACAAAACCGTATTACCAGATCAAAATCAAAGACAGCAATGGGGGTTGGGGCAGTTAATATATTACTTCAATTTTTTAACAGGGGTGGGGGGTGATGCATTATCTTCAGAGTTGAAAGCCAGTACCCCGTACACCCACCCCCACTTCCAAGGTCTATGACATTAAATTAACAAACATACAGAAATATGGGGGTTGGTTGATGTTTATGGAGGGTGTTTTTTCTTTCTTCCTTTTTTTTCCCAAATAAAAATTTGAGAGCTTTTTTTTTTTAAATATAGAGCTCATTATTTCTTTAAATATCAATCTTTATGTTAGTTTGAATAGCTTCTCTTTTTTTTTAAGTAACCCATCATTTCCACACTCCCAACAATTTCATAATTTGCACCATGTTGTTGCTGTTGATTTCAGCGTCATGTTAAATGTCTGTTGTGATTTCTGCTTGTAAAATACCTAGGCTAAGAATGCTGAAAAAAAAAAAAACGTTAATAAAATTAAAACTTACGGTCTTTTTAAAATCCAGCTAACTTATTAAATGTCACCTCAGTCTTACAAATTCATATCTAACATTATCTAACAAATATGATTATTGGAAACTAATTTTATGCAGTGAAAATGGCTTAGCCAAAATTTTATTTGCCATTTTTTGTAAAAATCACCCAATGGCTAATTTGGCTACAGACAGCGCAAGCCCTGCATGTGTATGCCGTTATTATAAAGTTAATCATGAACCTTTGGGGTCTAGCGCCGACAGCACTGATGAATCCTACTGCTTTGACCATGTGACTACTGGCAGCCATCTTGTATCCAAGCCAGCTTCCTCCACTGAAACACAACAGCACGTCCACCCTGTAAACAGTGGAAAATTACAATGTTAATACTCATTTTGAGGATATTCCGGAACAGCCATCTGGCTCATACAAGGAAACATGCACGCACTGTCTAACCAGTCAGAATCAGTCAGACATTTCAAAAACATTATCACCTGGTGTAATTCTTATACAGTGTACATATGTTCATAAAGTTCTGAAATGATTTAACAAATAATCCATAATTATTCATTATGTTTTTTAATGATTTGTTTGTTTTGTTTAACAACACCACTAGAGCACAATGATTTATTAATCATCGGCTATTGCATGTCAAACATTTTTTACATAATAGTCTTAGTGAGAAAACCTGCTACATTTTTCCATTAGTAGCAAGAGATCTTTTATATGCACCATCTCACAGGCAGGATAGCACATGCCACAGCCTTTGGTATACCAGTTGTGTTGCACTGGCTAGAGTGAGAATGTTTTTTTAATGAATGAAATTACATGTAGTATGGTTGTGAATTAAAGTGAACAACTTCATGTTGGTAACATCATTTCGTTACTTGAGCATTTTTGTGGAAAGGTAATCATGATAATATTCACAATCGTAATTGATTACTTTCAATTTTCTTGCAACTGTAATCATAATGAGGACAGTCTTAAGTAATTATGATCAACTATCATGATCGATTACTTTTTATCAAGTAACCATCCCATCTTGAAAACAAAGAGAAGAATATCAAGTTACAAAGACACAATGAGGATCATCACCTGAGCATGTTAATGGATTCATTTTATGAAATATCAGGTGGGGTTTTTTTTGGATGGTGCATCAAATATTTAAATTAAAACCATAATATATTAAAAATATTTTTTTATGTATAAAACAGTCAAAATGTTTTCAAATAAAGTGTCTTTGACATTATATATTAAATGACCTGATCAAAAAACATTTCTTGGTGTGGGTTTTTTGTTCAACCTACAATTTATTTCATATTAAAAATATATTTGTTTTTATTTATTTATTTTATTATTTCTTGGTGTGGGGTTTTTTTTCAACCTACAATTTATTTCATATTAAAAATATATTTGTTTTTATTTATTTATTTTATAATTTTTTGTAACATTTTAAAGCTTTGTTATTCCTGTGTCCTATTAGATTTCAAGAGCAAGAATAAGTTTACCGTTGTCTGACAAAGCATAACTGCACAATTATATCGATTAATATCCAATAACTGTTGTGTCTGGTAAAGTGTCAGCTGGGTTTTGACAAATCCACTAGCCATCTGGCTTGGCTATCGAACGTTTTATCTGGGCTAGTGGAAATGATCAACAGTATTACTATAATAATACATAGGGTACTAGCCGAAGCTTCTGTGAGGGCTAGTGGAAATTACCAACTGTATTACTATAATACATAGGGTACTAGCCAAAGTTTCTGTGAGGGCTAGTGGAAATTATCAACTGTATTACTATAATAATATATAGGGCACTAGCAAGTTTCTGTGAGGGCTTGTGGAAATTATCAACTGTACAAATTACTATAATAATATATAGGGCACTAGCCAAAGCTTGTGAGGGCTAGTGGAAATTATCAACTTTATTACTATAATAATATATAGGGCACTAGCAAATGTTTCTGTGAGGGCTAGTGGAAATTATCAACTGTATTACTATAATAATATATAGGGCACTAGCAAACGTTTCTGTGAGGGCTAGTGGAAATTATCAACTGTATTACTATAATAATATATAGGGTACTAGCAAACGTTTCTGTGAGGGCTAGTGGAAATTATCAACTGTATTACTATAATAATATATAGGGCACTAACAAACGTTTCTGTGAGAGCTAGTGGAAATTATCAACTGTATTACTATAATAATATATAGGGCACTAGCAAACGTTTCTGTGAGGGCTAGTGGAAATTATCAACTGTATTACTATAATAATATATAGGGCACTAGCAAGTTTCTGTGAGGGCTAGTGGAAATTATCAACTGTACAAATTACTATAATAATATATAGGGCACTAGCAAACCTTTCTGTGAGGGCTAGTGGAAATTATCAACTGTATTACTATAATAATATATAGGGCACTAGCAAACGTTTCTGTGAGGGCTAGTGGAAATTATCAACTGTATTACTATAAGAATATATAGGGCACTAGCAAACGTTTCTGTGAGGGCTAGTGGAAATTATCAACTGTATTACTATAATAATATATAGGGCACTAGCAAACGTTTCTGTGAGGGCTAGTGGAAATTATCAACTGTATTACTATAATAATATATAGGGCAAACCTTCTCAAACATTTGTTGAAAACTGGTGAAACTATAACTTTACCGATTAATATCCAACTTGTTTAGTATCGCACATAGAAGTTGAGCTTGACCTTCAGGGCTGAAATCAAGATGTCTGACCTGCCATTTTGTTATGGTACTCGGTCCAGCACCTGCAAAGATTGAGCAACTTTTAAGTAACCAGGAAAACAATCATTTTTATTACACTTGACAGCATATAAAATAATAGCATATATGTCATACAATATATAAATTTACAACCTCCACAACTGTACAGTTGATACACTATCAAATATCAAATCAATGGAACTCTTTCTTGACAAAATTAGTATACCACAAAAGGGGAAATCCTCATTTTATAGTTCGGCTTTTTTAGTCAGTAGCTGAGTGAAAGAATTCTCACATCTTTATACCAAATAATGTTTTTAAAAATATGTCTGTTATTTTATTAAATTTAAACAATAAAGAAAATGATATACCAGTATTTAGTGTTTTGACCATTGCTACATGTATAAGCTGTGTAAAACAGATGTTCATGCAGTTTAATAACAGAGTATTTACAGATTAAGAGTTATTTGATTATCGCCAAATTTACTAATTGCAAATTTTAAAAACAATTGGTTAATTTTATTTTAGCAAAATAATTTCATGCAATAATTGCTACATGTATTTTGTTAGGAAATAACTCCATTTTTACAATTATAAAGTCTAATAATAAATAATTTGGCAAAACTTTCTGCTCACCCAGAGTACACAGAGTTTTTATTTATTTTTGTGCAACAAACCTGGAAAATAGGGTACAACAAGTCGAACACCTCTTTCTGGTAAATGTGAACAGAAAGGGACAAACTCATCAGACTGAGCTGGCATACCAGTCAACGCTATCACTGTCGGTACATCCGTAACGGCCTTATGTTTGTGAGTGTCTAGAACGGTAATGTCAACATTTATTTTCTCATCTCCGTCTTTCAAACCTGGCTGTGAGACTTGTATCTTCCGCCACAGGTTACTGGTTGACATGTCTGTGATAGAGGTACGACTGACACAGCGTACTACAGTCTGTGAAGACAGTATTAATAGTGTTGGCCTCAGTACAGAAAGATGGGGGTAGAACATCCTCCAATGTGGGAGACACACCAGTCTTCGTGACATAGCGTTATGGTTACATGTATAACGGAGTTGAACAAAAATCCTTTCTGAAAATGGAGACTTTACAAATGGAGAGATCCATTGCTGTTTCTGCAAGAAAAGAAAAAAATAGAAATATATTTAGATTTATTTAAATGCAATGTGTAACTGTCCCAGGAAACAATAAGACATAGTAGTAGATGTAACAATGTATGTGTGGACAATGTGTTCAGATAATACTACTTAATAGTAGTGTCTTATTATCAAACGAGTACCAACTAGGTCTAGGCTTTAAGTTTAGGCTACATGTAAGACACATGTGAAAATCAATTCAGTGTTGCTCCACTTGTTTTCTGTTGACAAAAAGAATGGACCCTTTAATAATAAGCTGCCATGACTATAATACCACAATCTAATTGAAATTTGCACATTGATCTATTAATCATCGTCTATTCGATGTCAAACATTTGGTAATTTTGACATTTATTATTATTCAATTGTCTTGGAGAGGAAACTCGCTATATTTTGTCATTAGTAGCAAGGGACCTTGTATATGCACCATCCCACATACAGGATAGCACATATCACGGCCATTGATATACCAGTCGTGGTGCACTGACTGGAACGAAAAATAGGCCAATGGGTCCACCGACAGGCATCGATCCCAGACCGACCGCGCATCATGATCAAACGAGCGCTTTACCACGGTCCACTGGGATACGTCCCGCCCTCCTGATGGAAGAACTTAATCACAATTTGTAGTAAATGAACAATAAATAATAAATATGCGCTCGTCTCTAGATAGCACCTTAAATTCATTCCTATTAAATTAAAGCAGCTAGCAAAGAGAGTTCCATGCAACGATATTAACACAACCATGTTGTCATAAGGGAAACAACTCTCAATTACGTTTCGGTTGGTGAAGTAAAGGGAAACAACTTGTTCCTGAGAAAATGTTTTACACAAGCTGAGTCTTTATGCACCTCGGTTTAAACCACTATACCCTTTTATTATTAATAGATATGAATCCAACCGTCCCACTTGCCATACGAAACAAAATTTTATTTGAATTGATTTTAAAACACGAAAAACTACGGGAGTAGATCCAGGATGTTGTAACAGATGGGACATAAAATTCTAACAATTTGAACTTGAAGAGGCAAGATCTGCGGGGGTAGGGTGGAGGGGTGTAGGGGAGACCGGGGTTGGTTGTCACACGGGTTGGTTGTCACAATGGCCATATCTTTCCATTAAACGGCGTAAGCGTACTGGACTAAGACAGGTGTGTGGCTTGAAATGTTTATATTCTGCCATATTTAAATTATAAAGATTTCACGGTATTTTTCTGAGATTTCAAAAGTTGACTTTTTTTTCGCTCTGTATGTATTTTAAAAAATTAATGTCATTATATTCTATTTTTTACCAATTGTACATTTTGTTTGAGATTAGTACAGTGTTAAACAGATATGAAAGTCTGCTTCTTATGGTGTAAACGTATAAGCAATAGACTAGTACACTAGTCTGACGGACAGTAATTATTGTGAATGGATCGTGAGGGGGCAGGTTGTCACACTGTGTCGGGGGTTGGTTGTCACATACAATAACACGTGACAACCAACCCAGGTAACGCAAAAGCATGGTGAATTGCAATTTACATACCTGCATGCATGCAATACATATGTACATGCATGCATACATGCATATATCCTTGGTTAACATTATTTTTATAATGTCTCGGTGACCAAGCGGTAATTGTGGTGATCAAGGAAATGTGAGCGATTGGGTGCCATATGTTCGAGTCCAGGCAACGGCATGAAAGACAATCTGAGGCCAAAACAGATGTTTATCCCCTGTGTCCGTCAAATCCGACATGTAGACAATATATAGATATTCATACATT
>NC_054707.1:64245128-64265128 GCF_016097555.1 Gigantopelta aegis | reverse complement strand
GTGCCCTTTTTGTTTGTAGAATTTTTTTTTTTTTAAGTAAACAATAATTATATTGTAGATAAATGAAATCAAGATTTTCGTGTAAATGCGCAAGCTTGCAGATATGTGTCTGTGTTATTGAGTCTCAATGGGGCCCCATTGAGGTTCTAACGCGAGTGACGCCAATTTACTTCATTATTGCTAGTATATTATGACGTAGAACTGTAGGAATTCATATTAATTGTAAATATCAAAACTTGTAGTAAGGTGCCCTTTTGACGAGTCAATGTGCCCTTCTTTTTTGGTCCCCCCCTAAAAATATTTTCTGGATCCGCCCATGACCCTTGTCTCTGTCACTGTGAATTATTTTCACCAACACTACTGGATGTTTTGTTTGTATTTGTGTTTTTGTTTTTTTTGGTAATAAATACTAGACAGAAAACTAGATTTACAATACAATACAAGATAAGGCAAGACAAGACAAGACAAGCCAAGTCAATACAAGCCAAGTCATTTATTTAGTTATTGAGCCCACATGACCAAGATAACTACTTTTAAAACAAATGAATCGTGCGCTACTTGTGTACTAGTTACAATATATATTCAGTTTAAACCGATATATTTCTCTTTAGAAACATTCTTTTAATACATTTCATATTGTGGTTCGAAGTCAATAAATAATTTTTTGTAATGAATTACAAGAAAGGATTCTGCTATTAAATAGTTCCTGCTTAAACTATAATATGGATATACCGCTACATTTTTCCATTAGTAGCAGGATAGCATATATCATGGCCTTTTATATACCAGTCGTGGTGCACTGGCTAGAACGAGAAATTGCCTAATGGGCCCACCGACAGGGATCGATCGTAGTCTTACCGCGTAGGCCTATTAACCGAGCGCTTTACCTCTAGGCTATGTCCCGCCTAGCTCGAGTCACCTCTAGCACTCCCCTTATTCATATGATTTTGTCGTATGAATAAGGGGACGGCTAGAGGTGACTATGAATAAGGGGACGGCTTGAGGTGACTATGAATAAGGGAAGGGCTAGATGTGACTCGAGCTACGTCCCGCCCTAAACTGCCGAGGGAGTCTATCATTTTAAAAAAACCCACCGGATTTTGTTAAATTTCTCGCCATTTTCCCATCCAGTGCCATGCTTCTACGAGTTGGAGACTCCGGTGGTGGTGCGGACTATGAAGTTTGTGGAGAAGCACTGCGGGATCTCGCTGTGGCCGTGCTCCAAGAAGGACGTCATTGGCAGTGACAAGGGCCCGCTACTCATCATGATTTGTCCTGTCACATACAGCTCCAACAGAGACGCCACAGCTCTCCTCGACTCGGTGCGAGGTAAGCATTCAGTTCAGGTCATAGGATTTTACGTGCACATTCAGAACGATCTGTTGTAGCGCACGCCTGTCATGGGCGCAGGTGCCGGCTTCGGCCGTCTTCTCCGTCCAGGACAGGAAAAGGGTTGGGGTGGGTGGGAGAAAGGACCGCCCGCGCTGGCAAATACAAAAGAGCACCAGCAGCCCGATAAGCAGTTCGTGTGGCAGCTTTATCTTAAAAAGGCGCATATAGATTGGATGCGGCGCATGCGTGCGGTCCGTCAAAAAAGGAAATCGAAATACTGTACATTAGTTTCAATGAGAGCGTCTAGACTGGATACGTGGGTCTAAAAACGCGAGCAGTCAGCCGCAATGAAATAATCGTATAGGGGGTGTATATGGCCAACATGCAAACCGCAGACGCATCAGACGCAACAGTGGGACCGCACGCACTGTGAGGTATTGAACTCTAATTACAGTGGGCGCACAAAGGTTGTGTCCACGAAAGGTATACAATTAAGTCATTTGGTGGAAGCATGCCAAAAATTACCAAAGCCAAACCCTTTAAATAACAGTATAATCATGTTTTAATGGTTTAATCGTGTGTGGAATGGTTGGGGGGGGGGGGGACCTACATGTGTAGACCGAAAACATCGGGGGAGGGGGGGGGGGGGTTGATGAGGTGGCGGAAATGACTTGGTGATGCTTTAGAATCCACTGTGACTGCAGTACTAATTGTTGTTATTCTATTTTTTTAACTTAGAAAATGTTTGATAACTATAAAAAGTTACAACATTTTTAAGGAATATTGTTTAAGGCCTTCCGTTTAAATTCTGTAGGCTACTTATGAATATGATACATGTTTTGAGTTCGAAAGCCAATTTTTATAATAGTAATTGTTTTGTTCTTTAATGTCTTCCATAGATGGTCCAGACGTATTTCTGGTTTTGATTAAGACGGTGTCTGATAGAGGGAAGGATTCAGACGACTTGTCTCGGTTTTTAGACACATTAGAAGTGCAGACGAGAAACAGAGTTGGCGGTTCGTGCGTTCTTTTCTTTTCAAATACAGACGCCTTCAAAATGTTCAAGCTAGATAACCAGAACGCTATGCACGAAATTAAGAAGGTTGTCAAACAAATCTCTCAAGGCAAGAAGTGGTCGTCTGCTTTACCGACAGCTAGTCAGGTTGAGCCTCAGTTTCGTACTTTGACCGTGCAGACAAACTCGCTGCATCAATCCCCACCTTCTCCAAATGTCACTAGAAATCAGGGAACTATACAAATAGTAAACACCCCACATGCACCGACCCAAAACCTTACTTCACAGCAAACGACATCTTCGTCATTACAAGTTGTTCCAGTACAACAGCCAACTGTTACGTCATCAAAATTTGAGGACGCGTGGAAAGTTGCTAGACCCGCAACAACTGTTTCTGCTCCCCAGACGTCAACAGGATTCGATCAGGCGTGGACCATTCCTCGACCAGTAGCCGCAGTTTCGAATTCTCCGATACCAAATCTTCCTCCACCACCAGGTTCACACATACAGCCGGCTGACAACATAAAACCATCTGTAAATGTCACGCCAGTTCCAAATGTCAGTTTTAGCAGCTCAAAAAACTTGGATGGTAAGACTTTTAAATTATTTGATGTTATTTTCTGTTTAATATATACTGGAAGAACATCAGTAGGGTCTCATGTAGCATGTGTTTGCTCAACACGCTTGACTAAAGTAGTGTCGGAAATAGAATAAAACTGATTTTCGTCGATTATTTCTTTCATATTAAACTGACCAGTAAATATTTTGTAAATATCTATTTAATGATATTCTACCTAATTTAACATTTACTTGTTTGGGCTCTCATTTAATTTCAAGAGTAAACAGCATCTTGTACATCAATGAGAGCCCAAACAAGTAAATGTTATATTAGGTAGAGTATCATTAAATAGATATTTACAAAATATTTACTTGTCAGTTTAATATGAAAGACATAAGCGACGAAAATAATTTTTATTCTATTTCCGACATTACTTCAGTAATAAACATGGATGTGGGTTTTTTCCCTCAGCATTTAATTTTATTTCGGCTTTTTCTGTATAATTATTTCAAAGTGGATTCCGTTTGATGTACAATATCAATAAATGATCTTAATGACGGTGTGAAATTTTCAGTTTTTCGATTTTGTCTTTTAGTTATTAGTTTTAAATGGGTATCACAATCGTGATTAAAATGAAGTGATCTTTTAGTTTTTCTTTTCTTTTCTGTTTTGTATTTATTTTACTAGGATATTAATTTCTGTTCATTTGGTTTGTTCTTGGATATTATAATATCTACAGAAGCTGAATTTTGATTATATTGAGGCTTTTAAGTACTTTTCAGAAATGCACCCTGCTGAATCGTTAGGTTGTTGGGAAACATTTCAAATTAATTTCGGGTTGGTGAATGCCAGATGTTTTTTATATTTATAGGTATAATGCGAAACAATGATTATGTCAAAAAAGAAATCAAGCTTTAGGCAGAAATAGCATACACAATTGACCAACCATTTGATGTATTAACTCTGTCAGCGACCCCCCCCCCCCCCCCTCTTTTTCCTATATCTGAAGAAGACGCCAGGAATTGTGTTTAAAAGAAAATGAAAACCAAAAAAACTGATCAAGTACCTTTAATTTTGGGGTTGTTTTTTTCTTCTTCTGCTTTTTGATTATATTACTTTTATTGCAGTATTCTACTACTTCCCTAAAGGAAGCAACATCGAGACTCAGACGGTGCAGTACGTGGAGAGCAGGGCGAACGTGACGATGAAGGCGTGTAAACCACAGAACCTGATGGTCGTCAGTCCACTGCTGTTGTTCGCCCCCTGCCACAAACAGAACGAGGACGACGCCAAGGCCGCACTCAAACAAGCAAGGGGTATGTGGTAAAGTATAAGGCCATCAGAAAGTACCTAGTAAAAAAGTGTGTTTGTTTTGTTTAACGACACCACTATAGCACATTGATTTATTAATCATCGGCTATTGGATGTCAAACATTTGGTAATTTTGACTTATAGTCTTAGAGAGGAAACCCGCTACATTTTTTTCTTCTTCTACAAACAGCTAGGATCTTTTATGAGCACTTACCACAGACAGGAAAGCACATACCACGGTATTAGACTATACAGGTGTCCATTGAAAATGACAAGACAAGACGATCCGCTAGGTTCACATTCGAACCCTACCCCCCCCCCCCCCCCCCCCCCCCATATCATGCCACGGATGTTACAAAAATTAAAAAGAAAACTTGAGTTGTTTTATTATATTATAGATGGCGATGACGTCTTCCTCGTCTTGATCGAGCCCATCTACCAGGACAACTCCAAGGCGAAGCCGGTCCATGTGAGCGACCACGTGAAGGACAGACTCGGAGCCCTGGCGTCCCTGACGTATTCCGTGGACTGCCACTGCTTCACCGAGAGCAGCGACAACTTGGCAACTCTGGGCGAGATTCGAACCTTCTTCAACGCAAACGACCTTCTCGACGGCCAGTGCGCGATGGAGGCGGACACACATGCTACTTTCCTAACGCTCGAAGTTCGAGATCCGTCTGACTCTTACGAGAGCTACGTGTAGTGAGTGTATTGTGGACTAGGCGGAATTGAAGGCACGACATTGGCAATGAGGGCAGAAGCCTAGAACTATCGAGATGTAAGACATGTTGTATCGTATGGATAGTAGACAATAGCTAAACAAAACAGAAGAAGCCTGGACAAACAGGCAATTGCAGCATGTTGCATGCGTTTTTTGTGTGGGCTTTCGTTGGAGTAAGAGATGACACTTTATTGAAATGATGGAAACAAGATATAAATGTTTAAAGATTTCCACATAAACACTATTTGGCCGAATTTACAAAGCCTTCGTTCGTGTAAGAGATAATATTTTATTGGAAAAAAAGAAAGAACACATTCCCTTTATGGTTATATGGTGTCAGGCATATGGTTAATGACCACACAGATTTTGATAGGAAACCCGCTGTCGCCACTTCATGGGCTACTCTTTCCGATTAACAGCAAGGGATCTTTTATTTGCGCTTCCCACAGGCAGGATAGCTCAAACCATGGCCTTTGTTTACAACTACCCATTGAATGAATGAATGAATGAATGTTTAACGACACCCCAGCACGAAAAATACATCGGCTATTGGGTGTCAAACTATGGTAATGCAAATAAATAAAGTGATGATCAACATCAATATAAAAATTCAAGGTTCAAACAAAAACAGTGTAAAGAACTGTGCAAAAATACAAATACAAATATCAAAGAATTTTACGGACACCGAATTTTACTCTAAACTTCAATTTGTGCTGTATTGGCCATTCTCAAAGAGAATGTTACACCCCTGCACCACGGTGAGATTACAGCACGCGCAGGGGCCTACCCAGTGAGCCTTGCGGAGTACTCACTCAGAGTTTGGAGTCGGTATCTGGATTAAAAATCCCATGCCTCGACTGGGATCCGAACCAGCCTGTTGTCCGATGGCCTAACCACGACGCCACCGAGGCCGGTTTTTATTGGAAAGCAAGGTGCACGAGAAACATTAACTTTTCCACATAAACACTATGGGCCGAATTTACAAAACTCGTTTTTTCTGTTACATGTGGGTAACTACATTATATACATTTACAATGTTTTAAACACCTGCATTTTTTAAAACCACGCTTTGAAAATTCGACGTTATATGTGGAATAAAATAACACGGGCATTGGTTATATTATGGGCCATTTTTCAAGTGCGTGTATTCTGGCCCAGAGCTGAAAAAAAATGGACGGATAAAAAAACTCGCTTCTATGGTTATCAGCATCAGTATGTACACATATGAGCGATTTGCGGTAGTTACGCCCGCACCGCACCAAATATCGGACATGTGAAAAACAAACCACCAGTTCATCGCTCAGCTGAGGGAGAGCCATGCATAATGTTTAGAACTGAGGGCGAGTTCCACACAGATCCGCCCCCACCACGCATCCGACGCAGTGGCGTAGGCAGGATTTTGTATTGGGAGGGGGGGGGGGGGCACCTGTGTAGCGGGATATGACACAGGAATCTTTTTAATGTTATTAATAAGCGAAAAGGTAAAAATTCCCCACTGATCCGACGACTATGCATTATACCGTAGGAGGAGATCCAAATCACAGATAATAACCAGCAATTTTCCAAAACGTATGACCTATGTGAACAAGACAATATAAGGCGAACTGAATTTTTGGAATATACTCTTCATAAAAAAGTAGAGGGACTCTAATAAGAATTTACAATTGCCACATTTTAAGGTATATTAACTGTGGGGAATGGTTATATGATAATAGTGAATTAATTGGGCAAACATTACATCCGGTAGTTCAGTATTACAGTAGGTTTTATGACCACCAAAGATTTGAAGGACGATTGGGGTCAGAAGTGAAATTTGAAAGTTGACGTTTTTTTATACGTAAATCGCAAATTCAAACAATAAAAATGACTAAAACCAAAACAATAACAACTGTATGATCAACAGAATGAAAAAGATTGACAGAAATAATGTTCCACAGTGATTAATCGACCTTCCTGGAAATTGTCAAAATAGAGTACGGGGCATCTGCGTGATGCACGTGCAAACTATGAAATGTGTTTCGGTGTGTTGGTAAACAGACCTGAACGTTCTATACTAGGACGTCTGTTCGGTCTGATAGTTAATATTAACATTAATATTTCAGGTTCCCTTACTTTTTTGAAGAGTATATATATATGTGTGTGTGTGTGTGCGTGTGTCTCATTAATGCAGTCAACCTATGTTTTTATCAAAACAATTTTTATAAAGTTAATTATTAGTTACCGTAAAAGCAGAGATCACAAAGTACTGTAAATCTACCAGTGGTGGTAAATCCCCAATATTTCTCTCGTCTACGGTAGTCTATGGCTTTAGTCCACATTTAGGCTTCAACATATGGCTTCATTGTATCATAAGTATGTAGTTTTGCACATGTATATATAATATCTGTAGATAAAAACAACACGAAACATATTGAGTTATTTATTTCACATATATGAGACAACTTCTTTTTTTCTTTACACACAACTAACATACAGTTTGACATGTACATACAAAGAAGCGAAACGGAAGGGTATTTAGAGATGTAAATAAATATACATTTAAAAACAAATGAACAAATAAATCAAATTCAGTGATAAATTAAAGATTCTGTGTTAACTGTAGACATTAGACACCATTACGTGTGTGTTTGAAGTATTAGTAGTTGTTTTAAATATCTGAAATAGGGGTAGATTTAGGCATACGTGGGTCCACATGGCACTGGACTTCACCCTCGTTTGGTAGAAAACTAAATCTTATTAGGATTGTCCCTACTGTCTTCCACTCATAGCTAATATAAGAATTACAATCCGTAAACATCAGGCTCTCGCCTCATTTTGATTCGCCACTGTATTATTCAAACTTACAACAGTATGTCCAACTATTGTGTTAAAGTAAATCCAGCTTGTTGCTATTGATTCATTGAGAATTCGTTAAATGTTCATCCATTTTGGAATGTTCTTTTAGATGAAGTCATAATTGTTTGAAGCAGCTAGCTGGTTGGTCCAAATGTTCGTTCTCTTAACAATAGTGGGTCTTGCTAGTAAGTACATAATATGCAACTAAGTTATACTGAGATGCGTTCTAAGTATCGCATTGGTATTCAGAAGAAGCACAAAATGACAGAAACCGTGTTCTTTGTTTTTGATTGTTATTTTTGTTTTTCAAAGTAATAACAAGACAAAAGCTCCAAGGTTATCGGCGATGGCCCGATATATGTCTAGATACCATACAGAACCCTGTTGCTCTGAGACCGAGACATTTGAGGATACAGGCCTAATTCTGGATTCCCATCTTCACCCTGCTGACCCGTTTTAACTCTGACATTTTGAGACACGCCATAGGTAAACTGCATCTCTCCGGACACTGGCCAGAGCACGTATTTATCTTTTATCTGAACATCCACGGGTATCTTACGTCGTGTATCTCGTAGAATTGTCGCAATATCATTTTCGATGGTCTTTTCCAGTTTCCTGTCCTTGGCTCTCCGGATATTGACGACTACGTCTCCCTGGAGTCTGACTGTCGTCTTGAACTTCGTCTTGTACTTCTCCTCGTTAACCTCCAGCTGGGCAATGGTGTGTTTCCTCGCAGGCGCCTTCACCTTCGTGTCCACGGACCACATTAACCTTTCCTCTTTCGTTTTCTGGTCGGTAGCGTTCACGTGAATCTCCTTTCCAAATTTGGCTGTGGCCTCTAGTACTTTATTGGGGACCGCTAACGCAATCTCGAGACCAAAGCTCTTGGTGAAGCCCTTGGACACTTGCGTGGAGCACGTGCACACCGTGTCGCGCTCTGTTTTAAACGTGTGCTCGTGTTCTTCTTCCGTGTCATTCTTATACGTTGACGTGAAGAGCACTTTGGATTCTGCCTCGGCTGGCGTGACGTCATACGTTTCAGTAATTCCTTGCGTGTCCTTCACCTTGTCCCACACGACCTCCAAGTCTGCCTCTTCGTAGTTCAGCCTGAAGATTCGGGAACTCGTCTTGGTATACCAAGTCCATGCCCACTCTTTTATCACCTTGTCCAGGTCTGTGATATTAGACATTGTCTTCTGAAATAATAACATAAATACATTATTAACAGATCTAAATAATAATAACAAAATAATAATTTATTTTTAAAATTTAAATCAACTGTTATATCCCAAAATAAAAACACGATGCTTTATAAAAAAAAGAAAAAGAGAATCAAACAACAACAAATATTTTGGAAATCTAGAAACTTAGGCAAGCCATACATTATAACATTTCATATAAACACAGTTACACTGTATTTTGCAAGACGGCTATTATTGAATATCGACTGACAAACGATAAATATAAACACACGGGGTATCGGGTAGCACAAGCACCCATTGTATCACCGGGGTCCATTGATTCGCCAGCTGTGGTGAAAAATGGTGAGTGCTAGTTCACTGTCTTGGACGGCCTGTCCAGATAGCTGAGGTGTTTGCCTCAGACAGGGTGCTTAAATCGTAATTAGGTACAAAAATGAAAAGTAATTAAAACAGAATGTCAAACAACGTAACACTATTGAACACAATACGAGCGTAGTGGCTCAAGGATGCCAGACTCTCCTTTCAAATAAATTCGCCTGTGAAGACCATTTTCACAGATACAACAAATATAACATACACACACACACACACACACACACACACACACACACACACACACACACACAGTGGTACGTCTGCGTCGCCCCTGAAACTATAATAATAAATGTTTGTATATATTTATTATTAATTTGTTTGACAGCACTTTGAAAAACATAACTTTGAAAACCCCAAAAATTGTTTAGCTTTGAATAAATAAATGAATTAATAAATTAATAAATAAATAAATAAATAAATAAATGTAAAAATTAACAACTTACGTCTCTTTGACTCAGCGCTTATCAGGGTACTAGTAGTTTGTGTCCGTGATGCTGCGTCTCCTAGACTGATTGGAATTGTTTCTGTCAACACATCTCTTATATACAGCATTAGTCAGTCCACAGCTCACTGGGAATTCCGCCTCTAAATATAAATAACAAGCATGGGAATTCCATGTGCGTAATGTCGTCTTACATACGGGTACATTGATCGGTGTCTAGCAGCGCAACGGAATAATGCTAGCACGCAATGGCACAATACACGGTTAACCAAGCTATTTATAAGCATAACGCAAGTCGTGGAACAAGCTCGTAGATTGTTTGAAAGGCTGTTGTGAAAATGTTAGACACGAAGTAGCCTGATGTATTTATTTATTTATTTATCTTAAAATAGATTGGGGTCTTTTTTGTTTTGTTTTTCAAACCCACTTGTGAGCCGGTATTTTTCCTCCTGATTATTTTTCAATATGTGCATGTACATGTACGTACGTACGTACGTATGTATGTATGTATGTATGTATGTATGTATGTATGTATTGATGTATGAATATCTATATATTGTATGTATGTCGAGGTTGACTGTTACATACATATATATTAACGCACTGGCGCAGGGGATAATTAAATCCTTTCTGGCCTCACAAATTGTCCCATGCCGTTGCTGGGACTCGAACCTGTGGCACCGAATCGCCCGCAAATTGCAAGACTAACCACGATACGCTCTGAGCTATCGAAGCTTCCATAAAAGGAAGTTCTTTAACTCATCCATATGCATGGGGCCTACAATCAACGCGGTCGATCCCGCTTACGTGCATGAAACAGTGGGCAGACCTGGCACTGGCTAGTATGTATTGATGTATGAATATCTATATACTGTATGTATGTCGAGGTTGACTGTTACATACATAGATATTAACGCACTGGCGCAGGGGATAATTAAATCCTTTCTGGCCTCACAAATTGTCCCATGTATGTATGTATGTATGTATAGATATTGAGATAGATAGATAGATAGATAGATAGATAGATGTAGATAGATATGTGTATGTATATATATATATATATATATATATATATATATATATATATATATGTGTGTGTGTGTGTGTGTGTGTGTGTATGTATATGTATATGTATATGTATATATGTATATAGATGTATATATAGATATAGATATGTATATACATATATATATATATATATATATATATATATATATATATATATATATATATATATATATATATATATATATATCAGAGATGGGGCGATTACTTGACAAAAGTAATCGATTACGATTACTTTAGAATGTTACGATTACGATTACAAGATAATTGAAAGTAATCGATTACGATTGCGAATACATTGTCTAGCAATCATGATTACAATCGTGGTTACATTTCCACAAATCTACACAAATAATGAAATGATGTTATGCACTTTATTTTACAACCATACCGATTTCATTCATTGAAAGACATAATGGATAATTTTGGATTATTGATTAAATTATTTCAAACATTTATAAACGTATGTATACTGCAGGGAGGGAATCAGTTTTCAAAACCAGATTTATTATTCTTAAATTTGGATTGTTGACGAAAAGGTACCCATGACCATAGGTATAATTATTGTATCAATGCATAACATATATATTTTGTTATATTATTGAAATAAGCCATAATTAGTAATTGCAAACTGTCTGATCACTATTACTTGTTTTTTTTTTATTGTTTGTAGAAATTATACCATTTAATACCATCCACAAATTAAAATAAATTATTATTTAAAAAAAATCTATAAATGAAGAAATAAAGAAGGAAAGAAAGGAACAAACAAGTAAATAAATAATTAAATTGATATCTGCACACGTATACATGTGCACAAGTTGCTCATTGCATTTAATTGTTGACATTCTAAAAATGACTATTATTAATGAATCGATTTGCAGTCATGCTTGCTTTGTGCCATAGTATAAGGATCCAATTGTATCGGTGAAAATTACAAGTATCTTGGTCTGGGTGTGTTTATTTTGGTATCATTAGAAGCGCCGCGTTTCGTAGAACATCTGTTAAAATCAGCTTTCGGGAATTTTTATCAGACGTATAAACGTTTTAAGCTATTTTAAAGGAAAATAAACCGAGGTTTTTCGTGATAGACTACTTTTAACTGGGTGTTTGCTTAATTTCAAAAGAAAGTTTGCCACGGTACCATTTCATTTCATTTCAACTTATTTTCGTGCTTATATCCAAGTCAGGTTCAGGCACGCTGTCCTGGGCACACACCTCAGCTATCTGGGCTGTCTGTCCAGGACAGTGGGTTAGTTGTTAGTTGGTTAGTTTTTAGTGAGAGAGAAGAGGGTGTAGTGGCCTTACACCTACCCAATGAGCCCTTAAGAACTCGCTCTGGGTTGGAGCCGGTACCGGGCTGCGAACCCTGTACCTACCAGCCTGTAGTCCGATGGCTTAACCACTACGCCACCGAGGCCGGTACGGTGCCATTGGTGGACTTTCACACCTGTGACAAAACGAGATATTGTCAAGCGTTTCTTAGTTGACCCGTGATAACGCTGTATATGCATTCAGAGGAACGCAAGTGTTTTATTATTAATATATATATATATATATATATATATATTCATTTTTTTTACGGCAATGAATTAGGACACAAAACTGGGGCATATTGCTAGCTAGAACACTGTATTCATTCAAGTGGTTTTATAGTAAACGTAAACACGATAGATACTATTGTGTGAATGTGTGTCTTCATCCCCTGGGTAACATTCATTTGATAATCCAGACGTTATGATCCGCTGTTTCTCAAGACAAATAATAGTTCTACTATGAGAGTAGTAGACAATGGGAGATCAGTTCTACTGACTGACCAGTACTGCTTCTACTATAGGCACTGTTACTGGAGTTGATGCTAAGCACATCTAAGTTTAGTAAATAATTATGAGTAATCATGAAAGTAATCGCTGATTACGATTACATTAGCAATGTAATCGATTACGATTGCGATTACATGACATTTTCAAACAATGTAATCGATTACGATTACAATCGATTACGATTACTGATTACGATTACCCATCTGTGAAACCTGTCTTAAGCGGTCACACAAGGGAGTAGATAAAAATGGCCGCTTAAGACATGTGGCCGCTGATTACAGGTTGCGACATATAGTCTTTAAAACATACGTTGTTGTTTCTTGTTTTAGCGTCTTTACTGCTAATTAATGGATGAGTGCTTCACAGTTTACTATAAATAAACATTTGACATGTTCAGGAAAAACTGCAGCTGGAATGTATTAAATTAACCGTTCTCAACAAGTTTGTCTTCTCTTTCCATTTAATTATTTAATTTCTACTTCATGCGGTGTATTGTCATAATAAGTGAATCTACAAATGTCAAGCGTAGCCTACCCAGAGGTAATTAGATACTTTCCATAGTCATACAGTACTTCCTTAATTGATACACAGTTGAGATGTAGGGACTGAATGGGTACTAGTATTCCTGGAGGTGTGAAAATCTGTTATTTGCTGCATCTTATCGCTGTTGTTAAATATCCCTGGCCGCGTTAGACAGGTGACCGTTTATTACAGGTGCATTTACGTTACAAATCGTTTGGGAGGAAAAAAGTGGCCGCTTAAGGCAGGTGACCGCTAAATACAGGTAGCCGCTAGGACAGGTTTGACTGTATATATATGCATACCGTTCGAGCATCTCAAGCTTTACTTTTTATAACACACACATACACCACCACACACTGCACACCACACTGCAAACACACACTCTCTCTCTCTCTCTCTCTCTCTCTCTCTCTCTCTCTCTCTCTCTCTCTCTCTCTCTCTCTCTCTCAAGAGAGACAGAGAGAGAGAGAGAGAGAGACAGACAGACAGACACAGAGAGAGAGAGAGAAAGGCATAGAGACAGAGACAAAGAGACAGAGTCAGACAGAGACAAAGAGAGAGACAGAGACAGTAAAGTTTGTTTTATTTAACGACGCCACTAGAGCACATTGATTTTTTTTATCTTAGCATCGGCTATTGGACGTCAAACATATGGACATTCTGACTTTTAGAGGAAACCCGCTGTCGCCACATAGGCTACTCGTTTACTACAGGCAGCAAGGGATCTTTTATTTGCGCTTCCCACAGGCAGGATAGCACAAACCATGGCCTTTATCGGACCAGTTATGGATCACTGGTCGGTGCAAGTGGTTTACACCTACCCACTGAGCCTTGCGGAGCACTCACTCAAGATTTGGAGTCGGCATCTGGATTAAAAATCCCATGCCTCGACTGGGATCCGAACCCAGTACCTACCAGCCGATGCGTTAGACCGATGGCCTAACCACGACGCCACCGAGGCCGGTAGACAGAGACAGAGACCGATAAAGACAGAAAGACAGAGAGAGAAGGAAGGAAATGTTTTTATTTAACGACAAACTCAACACATTTTAATTACGGTTATATGGCGTCAAGCATATGGTTAAGGACCACACAGATATTAAGAGAGAAAACGCGCTGTTGCCACTTCATGGGATACTCTTTCGATTAGCAGCAAGCGATCTTTTATATGCACCATCCCACAGACAGAGTAGTACATACCACGGCCTTTGATATGCCAGTCGTGGTGCACTGGCTGAAACGAGAAATAGCCCAATGGGTGACGGACAGAGAGAGACAGACAGACAGACAGACAGACAAAAACAGACAGAGAGAGAGAGAGACATAGAGATAGACAGAGGCAGGCAGAGAGAGAGAGAGAGACAGACACAGGTAGATAGAGTGAGAAAGAGATATAGAGCGAGCGATAGACACACACACACACACACACAGAGAGAGAGAGAGAGAGAGAGAGAGAGAGAGAGAGAGAGAGAGAGAGAGAGAGAGAGAGAGAGAGAGAGAGAAAGTGAGACAGACAGACAGACAGACAGACAGACATACAGCGAGACAGACAGACAGACAGAGAGAGACAGACATTTCAGTATCTAGACAGACAACGTTAATTGTTTTGTGAGTAGCAAATCTAAATACGTAGCTCTTGTAAAAAATATTATCATATTTGCTACATAGTGCCATCATTGTATCTTGTACCAGTTTTTAACAGTATTGTTTAATTTTATATAATGTTTAATGTTTAATTTTATATAACTTTTTATAATGTTTATGTATGTTTGTAGGTTCAAAAGATTGCCATGCTACGATTTACAACCATTAATATAGTTTTAATGATACATAAAAACTGTTTTAAACATTATATTCTATTAGAAGGAAGTTTTTTAAGCTTTATGTATTTTGCAATAGTAGTAGCTACCGGACACCCAGTTTCAAATCTACAAGCAATATTACTACATTTTCCATGGTGAAATAAGGTTTCCGTCCAAACAGTATTGAATGTATTAGTGAAATCCACTAAACAGCAGTAGAGGAGATTTTTACAGTTATACTCATATTTATTAATTAATGTTTTAATTGACTATTTGATGTCAAATACTTAGTAATTCTGACACATAGTCATCAGAGGAAACCCGCTACATTTTTCCTAATGTAGCAAGGGATCTTTCATATCACATATCACAGCCTTTGATAGACCCAATGGGCCCACCAGAAAGATGGAGACCATTGGCGTACACAATGGGGTCATATTCACCTACTCCCACCACCCCATCCCAACCCCCACTTTACGTCTTTTGTTTCCCACCACCTTTCATACCTACCTGTCGCTCCATAAGACTTATAAAAGACAATATGGTTGTCCCCACCCTCAGACCACCCACCCGCCCCGAATGTGTTTGTCCCCAATAGAAAATTCAAGAGAGAGAGAGAGAGAGAGAGAGAGAGAGAGAGAGAGAGAGAGAGAGAGAGAGAGAGACTGAGACAGAGAGAGAGAGACAGAGAAGACAGAGAGAGAGAGAGAGAGAGAGAGAGAGAGAGAGAGAGAGAGAGAGAGAGAGAGAGAGAGAGAGAGAGAGAGAGAGAGAGAGAGAGAGAGACAGACAGAGAGACAGAGAGAGAGAGACAGAGACAGACAGAGAGAGAGAGAGAGAGAGAGAGAGAGAGAGAGAGAGAGAGAGAGAGAGAGAGACCGAGACAGAGACAGAGAGGCAGAGACAGAGACAGAGAAAGACAGAGACAGACATACAGATAGTCATACAGCTAGATGCAGACTGCAGCGTACATACATAAACGCATTACACGTCGTATGATCACTGATGTAGCCGGGAGGGGGTTGGGGGAAGGGCGGGCATGAGGGTCATGTCTCCGTTGAATTTTACCTCTACCTCCTTGTTTATTTGCTTGTCTCCCCAATGCAGTTGCCCTTCCCCAACCCCATCAATAAACAATCCTGGTTACACCAGTGCGTGTGATACATGTTAATTCAGCCATTTCAAGACATTGTTTCATTTAAAGTTAGGTAAATGTAGTTAATTTTCAATACACGCTGTGGTTTGAAACATAACCAGTAATAGTTCAAGACGGGATCTAGTTCAGTCAATAATTATAAAGCACTCGACTAAGGTAGCCCAGTGGTAAAGCGCACGCCTGATGCGCGGTCAGTCTAGGATCGTTAAACAAACCAAACTTCGTTTCTTCTACATGTATTTGTTTGTTTTCTTTAACGACACAACTAGAGCACATTGATTTATTAATCATCGGCTATTGGATTTCAGACATGTGGTAATTTTGACATATAGTCTTAGAGAGGAAACCCGCTACATTGTTTCATTAGTAGCAAGGATCTTTTATATCCATTATCCCACAGACAGAATAGCACATACCACGGCCTTTGATATATCAGTCGTGTTGTACTGACTGGAACGAGAAATATCCCAATCGGCCCACCGACGGGGATCGATCCCATACCGAACACGCATCAAGCATGCATGTTGCTACTGGGCTACGTCCCCCTCCTTGTCGCCCCCCCCCCCCTCGTCCGTTGTAACATGCATATCAAAACTTCATCGGAAGTGGGAAAATATGTTCCGTCTAAAGCACTGAATTAAACATCAAACAGAACATCTTTTCTTATAATTTTATTTCGCTGTACTAAAGTAAGACATCTACATAAATACAGAAATTCTTTGTAGAATAACTATCTAAAAAAGAAAAACAAACAAACAAACAAACAAACAAACAAACCCAGAAACAAACAAAAGCATTAAAAAACACAAAGAGGCCCATCGGTCCAAACGGTCACCTGAGTAAATTGTTGACCCTGCCTACCAGATTCGTGGATACCCATTTTCCGAGGGAAGGGGGGGGGGGGGGGGGGGGGGGGTCAGAATGATCAAATTCATGGTTTTGATTATCCATGGGTCAAGGAAGTTTTCCACTTTAGCTTGAAATAGTCTAGTAGTTGTGGAGAAATTACAGTTTAAATGCAGTTATCTATACGACTAGTAAATATCACCCCTCTTCGGGAACAAACAACTTTGATAAACCATCTACTTTTTTATATACGAAGACTATTCAGTTATAGCTTATGTTTCCTGTTGGGTCCCGCCCCTAATTTTTCGGTGATTGGGGTATATCAGAATGACCAAATTCACTAATTTATTTTTCCATGTGTCAAGGTTTGACAGTTATGGAAGAGCAGATTAAAAACAAATTGTCGTAGTTTTTCCCCCTTAGGCCGCACCCCTCAGACTTCTGGGGTAGGGTGGGGTCAGAATGACCACATTCACAAATTTGCTTCTCCATGGGTCAAGGAAGCTTCCTACCAAATTTAGTATGACATGGTATAATAGATCGGATGGAATTACGGTTTAATGTATTTCTTTATATAACTCTTGTAAGCTTCACCCCCTCCCGTGACATCTGACAAACTGGGGACCTGACATTATTAGCATTCACAAATTAGATAGAGACGATTTTTAAAAAAGGCTTAGTTTTCCCCCACCACTCAGGACCTTAAAGGGTGTGTGTGTGTGTGTGTGTGTGTGTGTGTGGTGTGTGTGTGTGTGACGCACGATGACAAATGAAAACAGGTCACTTGAACTTTCGACTCATGTGACTTAAAAAAAACTGAGTGAATAAACCAAATGAGAAAGAGAAAGAAACCTGGAAAGAAAAATACATCATACATTTCTAATATCATGTCTAATAATCGTGTCAACTAGTTGTAGTCAGCAGTTCTTTCCGACGGGTGTTCAGTCCACAATGTTATTAAACTGTCTGTATCTCAGGCCACTTCAATATTCTGGGATACACCATAGTTAAAATCAACAACCCCAGAAACGGGCCAGGTTACGTCCCGCCTATTAAAGTCCACTTCCCTTGGGATCTGTTCTGTATTTCGTCTTCGGGCGTCGTAGAGCACCGTGGCTATGTCGTTCTCCACCGTCATTTGGACTTTGTTTTCGACAATATCAAAGATGTTCACCAGCACAGTACCGGTAATGTGGACGTTGACTCTGAAGTTGGCGCTGTACTCATGCACTTGCACTTCCAGCTTGGCGGTGGTTTCACGACGGGGCTGCGCCTTCACGGTCGAGTCTATGGACCACGTGATTGACCGCAGTATGGTGTCCTCCTCGCTGTTTTGAACAGTGACTTCCTTTCCGTACCCCACTGTGGCTTGTAGAACATCGTTGGGGACCGCCAGGGTGAGGCCAAGGTTGTATCCCTTGGTGAAGCCATTGGTGATTGATGTTTTGCACGTCGACACCGTCTGTCTTTCGGTTCTGAGGGTGTGTTCTTGTACTTGTTCTGTTCGGTTCGTGAATGTAGAGACCATCAGAGTCTGGGGATGAGGAAGCGCTGCGTGTTTCTTTTTCTGAAATATTGGCTCTTCGGACCTGAATCGAACTTTGTCCCAGACGACGTCAAGGCGAACCTGTTTGAAGTTCAGTTTTTTACCAGATGTCGTTTTCGAGAAGGTGTCCCACGCCCACGTTTTCACGATCTCATCTATGTCGGTCAGACTCGTCATTTTCCTATTATATAGATCTGGAAAAAAATATTTAAGAAATCATTAATATATTTCTACGTATGGCGATATGTTGTTTGTTTGTTTATTGTTGTTGCTTTTTGTTGTTAGTGGTGGTGGTGATGATGGTGATGGTGGTAGTGCTTATGGTTGTGGTGGTGGTGATGATGACCATCATGGCGATTGTGGTTATGGTGATTGTGGTGATGGCAGTGGTGGAGATAGTGGTGGTCGTGGTGGAGATACTGGTGGTGGTGGTGGTGGGGGTGGTGGGGGTGGTGGTATTGTTCTGATGATTGTGGTGGTTGTCAGTTGATCTGTTGCTGACGTAACATTTTGGGGTTAAAAGATAATTAATATAAGTCATTTTTTGTTGTACTTTAGCTTCGTTTTAAAGTAATAGTTTGTTTTGTTTAACGACACCTCTAGAGCACAATGAATTATTAATCATCAGCTATTGGATGTCAAACATATAGCCTTATAGGGAAAATCGCTACATTGTTCTATTGGTTGCAATGATCTTCTGTATGCACCATCCCACGGGCAGGCCTTTAATAGATCAGTTGTGGTGCCCTGGTTAGAACGAGAAATATCCCAATGGGCCCACCGACGGGGATTGATCCTAAATCGACCACGCATCAAGCGAGCGCTTTACCACTGTTCTACGTTCTGACCAGCTTCGTGTTCATACTAATTAATTCGGCCTCGTTGGTGTTGTGGTTAAGCCATCAGACATAAGGCTGGTAGGTACTGGGTTCGCAGCCCGTTACCGGCTCCCACCCAGAGCTCAATAGGTAGGTGTAAGACCACTACACCCTCTACTCTCTCACTAACCACTAATAACTAACCCTCTGTCCTGGGCAGAAAGCTGAGTTGTGTGTCCAGGATAGCGTGCTTGAACCTTATTTGATATGAGCACGAAAATAAATTTAAATTAAATTAAATTAATCTTATTTATATGTAGCAGGATACCTCCACTCCAGCAAATTGTGAAACATCTATTCCGAAATATTATTAATTTAAACATTTTAATAGAGGGACACTCTAATGTACACACACGCGCGCACATATAAACACACAAACATACGCACCTGCGTGCGCACACACACGTCAACACATATACACAAACAAACAACCACATGCACATAAACAACCACATACAGATGTACAACCATGCAAAAGTTACGTTCATATTGTGCTGAGGCTGAATTAATTGTAAAATGTGATTGAAAACAAAGTAAATTTATCATTATTTAAAATTGAAATAAAATCAC
>NC_054707.1:64232628-64240128 GCF_016097555.1 Gigantopelta aegis | reverse complement strand
TTAATATTTGTAAGAAGCCCAAACTGGATAAAATGAAATTTAACCTAGTACAAGTATTATAACTATTAACTATTAAAAACACGTTTTGTGACGGAACATGCTCTTAATTTTGTTTTCGCCTGTGGCGATATTAATTGTTTTAGAGGGCCGTGTGCAGTTCCAATATGCACTTAAGCCCAGGTGGGCACTTTGTTATGTAATACCTCTGCGCGACGGTCGTCGAGCTGTCTCTAATACACACCCAGTCCAGTTGTGGAGGCCATGTGGCCAGTAGTTACGTAATACCTCCGCTAGTTCGGTACGATCGGGGGATTGCTGGCGGACTAGGCGCCAGAAAGTCTGGCGATCTAAGAAAAATATGCCGGCGTGGTCGCTGTGGAAACATCACTTGATAGGGGGAGGACCGCGTTGTACCCCCAGGCGATATTCGGGTTTTATGATAAATAGCTAGGGTTTTAGAGATATCGGGGAGAAACATATTGGAAGGCTTCCAGGGAACGTAAGTCCGTTTGGACTTGGTAAATATCATTTCTGCTCTGTTGTATAACCTTATGTGATTGATGTGACTTTAAATATTTTAATACTGTATTATACTAATATTGTTTAAACGGTGCTGCCGGTCATCTGACGCAGTATACTGTAGGCTCACTGTTCTAAATAATTATTAAGGCTTAGCCAGTCATCCTAGAGGACCTAGGTAAACTGTAGGTTATTGTCTTTATTGTGATAGGTACCAGTATTAATTCTGTGTTACAAGGTTACTGAATGAGTAGTTAAGGGTTAATTAAAAATTAACCAGTTAGGAATAGAGTTGTAATTCCTTTATTAATTAAGTTCTCCTGGAAGCGTTTCTCAATTATCACACGTGTGGGTGTTGTGTCACGGTGAAGTGATTAGCATATTGTGTAAACTAGACACCTAGAGATTAACTAATTAAGAGATCAGTTCTGGGTTGTTATTATTTGTTGTTGTTAATTAACTACTGCGACAGTACATTTGTCAGCGTAGGTTAATACAGATTCCAAAGTGTACTGTGTTTTTGTTGTGTTTTCTAGTGAACTAAACGTGCTATATTACATATACTTTATATAAGATCTTATCTCTGATCATACCTAGACGAGCCACGCGGGTATAACTGCCTGTTACAGAGAGATCTAATAGATATACAGTTAGGAGAGATATTTGGATAATCGTGTTTCATTTAGTTACGGGTATTATAGGATCCCCGTGACACGTTTAATATACAGCCACTAATATTTTATGCAGAAAACTATATTTGATATGTAATTACAATCGTTAAAAAGGCTCTGTTAGTCAATAACATCTTAAACATTGCAGTAAACTCAGGAATGTCCCTTTAAGCTGCTACAACAAGTAACGACACCACAAATGGCGGTGTGATGCCTAAACAGTGTGATAGTTCGTCTTCTGAGAAACTTATAAGCAGATCACTTGTTTCACTGGTAAGAGCAGTAAAATCATACATTACAAAACTTACATGCTTTGAAAGATGACAGATTCTCAACAACAAGTAACCCAAATCGGAGAAACTTATAAGCAGATCACTTGTTTCACTGGTAAGAGCAGTAAAATCATACATTAAAAAACTTAGATGCTTTGAAAGATGACAGATTCTCAACAACAAGTAATCCAAATCTGAGAAACTTATAAGCAGATCACTTGTTTCACTGGTAAGAGCAGTAAAATCATACATTAAAAAACTTACATGCTTTTAAAGATGACACATTCTCAACAACAAGTAATCCAAATCTCCCATTTAAACTAAAAATATTGTTAGAAAGCCAAACAAGATGCAAAGATATGTACCATTGAATAAACTTCAAATCAGTAACGTCAAAATCACAAACTAAATACACGAATCAAGGATTTATTTTTACACCAAGTGATTGGGAACAGTACTATTTGCTACCTTTTCAATGCGTAAAGGATTCAACTTTATTATGGTTCCAATATAGATTAGTCCAAAGGATTCTAGCTTTTAATACATGTTTGCATATGATTCGTTACGTCGATTTGAGTATGTGTAATTTATATGGTAATCATCCTCAAACCATATCACATTTATACGTAGAGTGCAGTGAGACCAACTTCTTATGAGATGCAGTACAAGCCTGGGTATTAATTAAAACAGGGACTATAATTAATTTTGATAAAAATAATAGCATGTTTGGTTTCATAAATAATGAAAAAGATAACTTTCTTAATTGGTTAATTATTAATACAAAATACTATGTTTGTTGTACAAAAATACAGAAAACAAATGTTTAGAAATCATTGTCATTAAAAATATATTGTAAAAAACAAATTGAAATAGAAAGATATATTATATTTAAAAGTTGGTGTTATGAACAATTTAATAAAGAATGGGTCTCGTGGCTCAGTCTTTTTAATGACTGATATAGCTATAATAATAATTGATACATATACATGTATTATGAAAACATTGTGTATACAGATACATGTAGCAATATGTATTAAGTCTGATTTAGTGTATGGCTTGTTTTAAGATGGCAGGCTAGCAGGTTTTATATAATTCAAAACAACTTTGTTTCTTATACCATTTATCTCTGTCTTTGTATTCTCCTTCTTCGTTTTCTTCTCAATCGTCTTCCTTCTGATTATTTTCCCTTTTCTTCGCTATTTTCTCTGTTTTCGTTTAAATCCCGGATCATAAACATATATTTATATTATAGATCACTGTCCATATCCAACTGCCTGTTTGTCCTTTTAATGGACATGTCTCAATAATTTGTTTCAATCTGTGCGTTCGTGTAAGTCGGTGTTTTCTGCGTGTATATGTAAGCGAATGCATGTGTTGAACTTGTGTGTGAATGGATTTTTCGTTGTTTAGAACACGGATATATATATATCGGACAATATATATTTATGGACTTTTTTGTAAATATTAAAATAATTAATTAATTAATACTTGTTTCTGATCTGATCAGGAGAGAGAAGAATAGGGGCTAGTCATTGTTTACGATGGCTAGCATAAATTTAGTATTTTACATTTTTTTCATTTGACAGAAATAAATTGTATGCTTTAGGATTAATCATTTACTGATTATAAAGATGAGTAAAGACCGCGAGAGGATACAATTAACATTCTGGTGTTGTCAGGGTATCATTATGGTGCGTTCGTGTGTGTGAGTTTTGTGCGTATATGTGTGTGTGCGCGTGTGTGTATGTACATGTGCAGATGTATGTGCGCGTATGTTTGGCATAGGTATTGGAAACGGAGGGTAGGTATCCAGTCCAATACTGAAGTTGAACAGGTCCGATTAGCGCCCCCCCCCCCCCCCCCCCCCACTATTCCAGGCTTGCTGGTATTTGTCCGACAAACGTACGTGTGTTTGTGTCTGTGTGTTTAACATATCACTGAGCTACGCCATACATATTTTGCTTAATTAATGAACACGTTTGATAATAATAATAATAATAATAATAATAATTGTATCATGTTTGAATGCACTATTTCTGTAAGGAAAACCCCCGGACGATAATAATACTGTTACTTTGCACGTGGGCTGCACGCATCCCGTGTTATTGGCAACAGTTGTACTATTTACGTCTCTGATGAAAAATTAGTGTTTTTAAATACCCGTTACAGTCTTGCAATGTCATATACGTATGACGTGTGGGTTATTCGTGGTAGGGACAATATGCATACGTGGAGAGGGAAAACCGAAAGGTGGATTTTCTGTCTCAACAAAAAGGATCGAAGAAAGCGTTAAACAATGGTGCTAGTGACGACGATTAAATTGATATAAATCTTGGTTTTATAAATATTGAAAACCAAATTCTTAATTGGCTAATGATCAATATCAAATTGTACAAAAATACAGAACAATATATATAATTAATTAATACTTGTTTGTGATCTGATCAGGAGAGGGAAGAATAGGGGTTAGTCATTGTTTACGATCGCTATCATAAATTTAGTATTTTACACTCTTCGTTTGACAGAAATAAATTGTATGCTTTAGGGTTAATTACTTACTGATTATAAAGATGTGTAAAGACCGCGAGAGGATACAATTAACATTCTGGTGTTGTCGGGGTATCATTATGGTGCGTTCGTGTGTTTGAGTTTGGTGCGTATATGTGTGTGCGCGCGCGTGTCTGTGTATGTCCACGTGCAGATGTATGTACGCGTATGTTTGGCATAGGAATTGGAAATGTAGGGCGGGTATCCACTCCAATATTGAAGTTGAACAGGTCCGATTAGGCGTTGCGACCCCCCCCCCCCCCCCCCCCCCCCCCCCACACACACACACACCCGCACACCATTTGAAAATGTTCCCGGCTTGTTTGTATTTGTCCGACAAACGTACGTTAATTTTGTCTGTGTGTTTAACAAATCACTGAGCTACGCCATATATATTTTGCTTAATTAATGAACACGTTTGATAATGATAATAATAATAATAATAATTGTATCATGTTTGAAGGCACTATTTCTGAAAGGAAATTAAGGAAATTCCCCCGGACGATAATAGTACTGTTACTATGCACGCGGGCCATACGTCGCCCGTGTTATTCCTGATGGAAAAACACTTTGTGAAATACCCGTTACAGTCTTGCAATGTCATATATACACATATGACGTGTGGGTTATTCATGGTTGGTTTTTGGAACAATATGCATACGTTTTTACTTGGATAGGGAAAACCGAAAGGTGGATTTTCTGTCTCCACAAAAAGAACCAGTGGAAGCGCTAAAACAATGGTGCTAGTGGCGACTAGTAAATTGGTACTAAATTTGAAATGTTTTATTCGTTTGAAAAGCAGAAATAGATCGATTGATTGACAAACAGACACACACACACACACACACACACACAGAGAGAGAGAGAGAGAGAGAGAGAGAGAGAGAGAGAGAGAGAGAGAGAGAGAGAGAGAGAGAGAGAGAGAGAGAGACAGACAGACAGACAGACAGAAATACAGAAAGAGCAAGACAGAGAAAGAGCGAGACAGAGACAGAGGCAGGCAGGCAGGCAGGCAGGCAGGCAGGCAGGGATAGAGACACAGACAGACGGACAGGGAGACAAACAGACAAGTACAAGACGGATTGACAAATGGAAGGAAGGACGCACGGACAGACATGCATTCATGTAAACAGAGACAAACAAAAGGGTCTTTGCCGTGAGGATATGTTTTGAGTATAGTACACTACGCATCGCTGAACAGTGTTTTACAGCTGACACACCCGCCATCTATATATACATACATACATATATACATACATACATATACATGTGTAGATATATGGCGGGTGTGTCATATATCTAGTAAGACAAAAAGGTAAATGTAACTCTCGGTTTTTTCGTGCCTGTATCGCCACTTCAAGGAACAATATATCAAGCTGTCACCGCCCTTCGGTGGGACCGTCGAAGAGTACATTTTGAACTCGGTTAAATAAGCCCCACTTGAAAGAAAAAAAATTGAACTTCACTCATCAGATCCGTCAATGAGATTTTTAAACGTTTTTTAGACTTGGTAAGGTCGGACGGTCTGACATACATAATAAAACACACAGTCGTAATCATGCTGTACTTAATATCAAAACAAGTACTACCGATCTATCAGTTTCCTTAATTTAGCAGCCTCTATTCTGAGCGCACAACCTAAACACCACCACCCCCAAAACCCACCCCACCATCACCCCAACCCCCCACGTCACCCCCACCCCACCCCACCCCAACAACAAAACAAACACCAACCCCACAAAAACGCTTTCCCCGCTCACGTTAGATAGCATTGGTTTAATACACGACAAGAAAAACTGATATGTTACGTTACTTTTTTCTTAAAACCATATCTAAACAACGTAACTGTCTAAAACAGCAAATTACTTAATGCATGCATATCCAGACTGTTTGTATTGGATATAAGAAGCAACAACACACAGCGGGAAAATAACAAATACTTCATCAAAGTTCTATTATCTCGAACATTTATAACCGATCATGTAATAGCTATATAATAATTGCGAAATGTGACATGGACATATATATTTTTCAACGTGTGTCTGGATCATTAAAATAATGAAAGAATAATAAATTATATCTATATGGCTTTATAGAATCGCACCGGCTGTCAGTCATTCACACAGCTCACGTGCGGCAATGAACCAATCAAACGCAAGCTGGACGATCGACCAAGAATATATATTAACCCGTTCGCTGAAGCCGCGACTGTAACCGCTGTGATTTCCGTCTGATGTTGTAATTCGTTGTTGGTTGTGAATTATTTGTGATAAAAAAAAAAAATTCGTTCTATTTCAAGGTAAGAATATTTTATTTTATAGCAAAAAGTTTATAACATTAGTTATTTATTTCAGGAATTGAATATACTTTCCATTTCCCCAGTGTAGGCCATTTTAGACAAGCCCATCTCATATTAATGGTATTAAATGCAAATCTTATAGCTTATGTCGCAATTTTGTTTTGACTTTCCTATTTTATCAAATGAATACATAATGTTTGACCAATATTTAAAGGTGAAAACAAATACTGTGGTTGAATTATAATGTGTTAGCAAAAAAATTAATATGGCGTCGATCTTATGAGGGCGTTACCGTTGACTAAAATATTTTGTTATTTGTTTCGTTAATTTTAGTTCAGCACAAATTCACTGATATGTAATTATAATTAAACATATATGAAACGGATTAGAAACAATATTTTTATTCTGTTTTAGAAATCGTACTAGAATCACAGTAAACGTAGATTTTGGATATCATAATAACCTCGTAGATCGTAGACTATAGCCCTAATTCTCCATTTTATGTCAGACCGCAAATACACTACTTTTAATTAAAATGGAAATCTTGTAGCATCATTATAGTTGGGGGGGGGGGGGGGGGGGGGGGTTTTTTTTAAATAGCTTATCAAAGCAAAATAGATTTGTTTTTCGGTCGAATAAACAAATTACTCCACAAGATTAATAGGCCTAATGTAATCCGGGACAGACAGAGAAAGAGAGATATTTAGAGTATGAAGTCTATTTACTTTCTATAATTGTGTACTGTTGCTTCAAAAATAAATTAAAGAACCTAACGCTTGCACTTTTTTCTTACACTTCATTTACAAAATCCGCCTTAATATCTCTATTGTGGTTTTTGCATTTGATGTTGCTTCTAAGAATAGCCTAAACAAATAAGACGTGATAAACGTATAGAAAAAATAGCTCCGGTATAATTCATTGTAAGAGAATTCCGTTATACACATCTAGGGCTGTGGTAAGTCGCTGATAGCCTAGACAGCATGCCCAATTATCATCCATATATCTATAGATATAAAGAGAATGCATGTGCTAGCTGAACCATCTGTGGTTAAATGTGTCAGATAATGGGATGGAAATGGACAGGTGTTCCCGTGGAATGCATTTCATTGTCGATTCTGGTCGATACCGCAGCCAGCGCGCATCTGCGAAACGTGGAAATTTACAAGTGATTAATGGCATGCGCGTGCGGTTA